>NW_027488774.1:0-300000 GCF_050948215.1 Halictus rubicundus
TAGAGGATAGGATAGGATAGAGGATAGGATAGGATAGAGGATAGGATAGGATAGAGGATAGGATAGGATAGAGGATTGGATTGGATAGAGGATAGGATGTAGGATTGGATAGGATAGAGGATAGGATACGATAGTGGATAGATTAGATGAGAGGATAGGATAGAAGATAGGATAGGATAGAGGATAGTATAGGATAGAGGATAGGATAGGATAGAATATAGAATAGGATAGAGGATAGGATACTATAGAGGATAGGATAAGATAGAGGATCGGATAGGATGGAGGATAGGATAGGATAGAGAATACGATACGATAGAGTATACGACATAGGATTGGATAGGATAGAGAATAGGATACGATAGAGGATAGAATAGAATTGAGAATAGGATAGGATAGAGGATACGATATTATAGTGGCGAGGATCGAATAGAGGATAGGATAGCGGATAGTATAGGATAGAGGATCGGATAGGTGATTGGATAGGATAGAGGATGGGATAGGATAGAGGATAGTATAGGATAGAGGATAGGATAGCATAGAGGATAGGATAGGGGATTGGATAGCATAGAGTATAGGATACGATAGAGGATAGGATCGGATAGAGGATAGGATAGGGGATTGTATAGGATAGAGGATAGGATAGGATAGAGGATAGTATAGGATAGAGGATAGGATAGGATAGAGGATTGGATTGGATAGAGGATATGATAGGATAGAGGATAGGATAGGATAGAGGATAGGATAGGATAGAGGATAGGATAGGATAGAGGATATGATAGGATAGAGGATCGGATAGGATAGAGGATAGGATAGGATAGAGGATATGATAGGATAGAGGATCGGATAGGATATAGGATAGGATAGGATAGAGGATAGAATACGATAGAGGATAGGATAGGATAGGATAGAGGATAGGATAGGATAGAGGATAGGATAGGATAGGATAGAGGATAGGATAGGATAGAGGATAGGATAGGATAGAGGATAGGATAGGATAGAGGATAGGATAGGATAGAGGATAGGATAGGGTAGAGGATAGGATAGGATAGAGGATAGGATAGGTGATTGGATACGATAGAGGATAGGATAGGATAGAGGATAGTATAGGATAGAGGATAGGATAGGATAGAATATAGAATAGGATAGAGGATAGGATACTATAGAGGATAGGATAAGATAGAGGATCGGATAGGATGGAGGATAGGATAGGATAGAGGATAGTATAGGATAGAGGATAGGTTAGGATAGAGGATAGGATAGGATAGAGGATATGATAGGATAGAGGATAGGATAGGATAGAGGATAGGATAGGATAGAGGATAGGATAGGATAGAGGATATGATAGGATAGAGGATCGGATAGGATAGAGGATAGGATAGGATAGAGGATATGATAGGATAGAGGATCGGATAGGATATAGGATAGGATAGGATAGAGGATAGAATACGATAGAGGATAGGATAGGATAGGATAGAGGATAGGATAGGATAGAGGATAGGATAGGATAGAGGATAGGATAGGATAGAGGATAGGATAGGATAGAGGATAGGATAGGGTAGAGGATAGGATAGGATAGAGGATAGGATAGGTGATTGGATAGGATAGAGGATAGGATAGGATAGAGGATAGAGGATAGGATTGAGGATAGGATAGGATAGAGGATAGGATAGGATAGAGGACAGGATAGGATAGAGGATAGGATAGGATAGAGGATATGATAGGATAGAGGATCGGATAGGATAGAGGATAGGATAGGATAGAGGATAGGATACGATAGAGGATAGGATATTATAGAGGATAGGATAGGATAGAGGATAGGATAGGATAGAGGATAGGATAGGATAGAGGATAGGATAGGATAGAGGATAGGATAAGATAGAGGATAGGATAGGATAGAGGATAGGATAGGATAGAGGATAGGATAGGATAGAGGATAGTATAGGATAGAGGATAGGATAGGATAGAATATAGAATAGGATAGAGGATAGGATACTATAGAGGATAGGATAAGATAGAGGATCGGATAGGATGGAGGATAGGATAGGATAGAGGATTGGATAGGATAGGATAGAGGATAGGATAGGATAGAGGATAGGTTAGGATAGAGGATAGGATAGGATAGAGGATATGATAGGATAGAGGATCGGATAGGATAGAGGATAGGATAGGATTGAGGATAGTATAGGATAGAGGAAAGGATAGGATAGAGGATCGGATAGGTGATTGGATAGGATAGAGGATAGGATGGGATAGAGGATAGGATATGATTGAGGATAGTATAGGATAGAGGATAGGATAGGATAGAGTATAGGATAGGATAGAGGATAGGATAGGATAGAGGATAGGATAGGATAGAGGATAGGATAGGATAGAGGATAGGATAGGATAGAGGATAGAATAGGATAGAGGATAGGATAGGATAGAGGATAGGATAGGATAGAGGATAGAGGATAGGATTGAGGATAGGATAGGATAGAGGATAGGATAGGATAGAGGACAGGATAGGATAGAGGATAGGATAGGATAGAGGATCGGATAGGATAGAGGATAGGATAGGATACAGGATAGGATACGATAGAGGATAGGATATTATAGAGGATAGGATAGGATAGAGGATAGGATAGGATAGAGGATAGGATAGGATAGAGGATAGGATAGGATAGAGGATTGGATTGGATAGAGGATAGGATATAGGATTGGATAGGATAGAGGATAGGATACGATAGTGGATAGATTAGATGAGAGGATAGGATAGAAGATAGGATAGGATAGAGGATAGTATAGGATAGAGGATAGGATAGGATAGAATATAGAATAGGATAGAGGATAGGATACTATAGAGGATAGGATAAGATAGAGGATCGGATAGGATGGAGGATAGGATAGGATAGAGAATACGATACGATAGAGTATACGACATAGGATTGGATAGGATAGAGGATAGGATACGATAGAGGATAGAATAGAATTGAGAATAGGATAGGATAGAGGATACGATATTATAGTGGCGAGGATCGAATAGAGGATAGGATAGCGGATAGTATAGGATAGAGGATCGGATAGGTGATTGGATAGGATAGAGGATGGGATAGGATAGAGGATAGTATAGGATAGAGGATAGGATAGCATAGAGGATAGGATAGGGGATTGGATAGCATAGAGTATAGGATACGATAGAGGATAGGATCGGATAGAGGATAGGATAGGGGATTGTATAGGATAGAGGATAGGATAGGATAGAGGATAGGATAGGATTGAGGATAGTATAGGATAGAGGATAGGATAGGATAGAGTATAAGATAGGATAGAGGATAGGATAGGATAGAGGATAAGATAGGATAGAGGATAGGATAGGATAGAGGATAGGATAGGATAGAGGATAGTATAGGATAGAGGATAGGATAGCATAGAGGATAGGATAGGATAGAGGATAGGATAGGATAGAGGATAGGATAGGATAGAGGATAGAGGATAGGATACGATAGAGGATAGGATAGGATAGAGGATAGGATAGGGGATTGGATAGGATAGAGGATAGGATAGGATAGAGGATAGGATAGGATAGAGGATTGGATTGGATAGAGGATAGGATATAGGATTGGATAGGATAGAGGATAGGATACGATAGTGGATAGATTAGATGAGAGGATAGGATAGAAGATAGGATAGGATAGAGGATAGGATAGGATAGAGGATAGGATAGGATAGAGGATAGTATAGGATAGAGGATAGGATAGGATAGAATATAGAATAGGATAGAGGATAGGATACTATAGAGGATAGGATAAGATAGAGGATCGGATAGGATGGAGGATAGGATAGGATAGAGAATACGATACGATAGAGTATACGACATAGGATTGGATAGGATAGAGGATATGATACGATAGAGGATAGAATAGAATTGAGAATAGGATAGGATAGAGGATACGATATTATAGAGGCGAGGATCGAATAGAGGATAGGATAGCGGATAGTATAGGATAGAGGATCGGATAGGTGATTGGATAGGATAGAGGATGGGATAGGATAGAGGATAGTATAGGATAGAGGATAGGATAGCATAGAGGATAGGATAGGGGATTGGATAGCATAGAGTATAGGATACGATAGAGGATAGGATCGGATAGAGGATAGGATAGGGGATTGTATAGGATAGAGGATAGGATAGGATAGAGGATAGGATAGGATTGAGGATAGTATAGGATAGAGGATAGGATAGGATAGGGTATAAGATAGGATAGAGGATAGGATAGGATAGAGGATAGGATAGGATAGAGGATAGGATAGGATAGAGGATAGGATAGGATAGAGGAAAGAGGATAGGATACGATAGAGGATAGGATAGGATAGAGGATAGGATAGGGGATTGGATAGGATAGAGGATAGGATAGGATAGAGGATAGGATAGGATTGAGGATAGGATAGGATAGAGGATAGGATAGGATAGAGGATAGGATAGGTGATTGGATAGGATAGAGGATAGGATAGGATAGAGGATAGGATAGGATTGAGGATAGTATAGGATAGAGGATAGGATAGGATAGAGGATAGGATAGGATAGAGGATAGGATAGGATAGAGGATAGGATAGGATAGAGGATAGGATAGGATAGAGGATAGAGGATAGGATTGAGGATAGGATAGGATAGAGGATAGGATAGGATAGAGGATAGGATAGGATAGAGGATAGTATAGGATAGAGGAAAGGATAGGATAGAGGATCGGATAGGTGATTGGATAGGATAGAGGATAGGATAGGATAGAGGATAGTATAGGATAGAGGATAGGATAGGATAGAGGATAGGATAGGATAGAGGATATGATAGGATAGAGGATCGGATAGGGGATTGGATAGGATAGAGGATAGGATAGGATAGAGGATAGGATAGGATAGAGGATAGGATAGGATTGAGGATAGTATAGGATAAAGGAAAGGATTGGATAGAGGATAGGATAGGTGATTGGATAGGATAGAGGATTGGATAGGATAGAGGATAGTATAGGATAGAGGATAGGATAGCATAGAGGATAGGATAGGATAGAGGATAGGATAGGATAGAGGATAGGATAGGATAGAGGATAGGATAGGTTAGAGGATAGGATAGGATAGCGGATAGGATAGGATATAGGATTGGATAGGATAGAGGATAGGATACGATAGAGGATAGGATAGGATAGAGGATAGGGTAGGGGATTGGATAGGATAGAGGATAGGATAGGATAGAGGACAGGATAGGATTGAGGATAGGATAGGGGATTGTATAGGATAGAGGATAGGATAGGATAGAGGATAGGATAGGATTGAGGATAGTATAGGATAGAGGATAGGATAGGATAGAGTATAAGATAGGACAGAGGATAGGATAGGATAGAGGATAGGATAGGATAGAGGATAGGATAGGATAGAGGATAGGATAGGATAGAGGATAGTATAGGATACAGGATAGGATAGCATAGAGGATAGGATAGGATAGAGGATAGGATAGGATAGAGGATAGGATAGGATAGAGGATAGAGGATAGGATACGATAGAGGATAGGATAGGATAGAGGATAGGATAGGGGATTGGATAGGATAGAGGATAGGATAGGATAGAGGATAGGATAGGATAGAGGATTGGATTGGATAGAGGATAGGATATAGGATTGGATAGGATAGAGGATAGGATACGATAGTGGATAGATTAGATGAGAGGATAGGATAGAAGATAGGATAGGATAGAGGATAGGATAGGATAGAGGATAGGATAGGATAGAGGATAGTATAGGATAGAGGATAGGATAGGATAGAATATAGGATAGGATAGAGGATAGGATAGGATAGAGGATAGAGGATAGGATACGATAGAGGATAGGATAGGATAGAGGATAGGATAGGGGATTGGATAGGATAGAGGATAGGATAGGATAGAGGATAGGATAGGATAGAGGATTGGATTGGATAGAGGATAGGATATAGGATTGGATAGGATAGAGGATAGGATACGATAGTGGATAGATTAGATGAGAGGATAGGATAGAAGATAGGATAGGATAGAGGATAGGATAGGATAGAGGATAGGATAGGATAGAGGATAGTATAGGATAGAGGATAGGATAGGATAGAATATAGAATAGGATAGAGGATAGGATACTATAGAGGATAGGATAAGATAGAGGATCGGATAGGATGGAGGATAGGATAGGATAGAGAATACGATACGATAGAGTATACGACATAGGATTGGATAGGATAGAGGATATGATACGATAGAGGATAGAATAGAATTGAGAATAGGATAGGATAGAGGATACGATATTATAGAGGCGAGGATCGAATAGAGGATAGGATAGCGGATAGTATAGGATAGAGGATCGGATAGGTGATTGGATAGGATAGAGGATGGGATAGGATAGAGGATAGTATAGGATAGAGGATAGGATAGCATAGAGGATAGGATAGGGGATTGGATAGCATAGAGTATAGGATACGATAGAGGATAGGATCGGATAGAGGATAGGATAGGGGATTGTATAGGATAGAGGATAGGATAGGATAGAGGATAGGATAGGATTGAGGATAGTATAGGATAGAGGATAGGATAGGATAGGGTATAAGATAGGATAGAGGATAGGATAGGATAGAGGATAGGATAGGATAGAGGATAGGATAGGATAGAGGATAGGATAGGATAGAGGATAGTATAGGATAGAGGATAGGAAAGCATAGAGGATAGGATAGGATAGAGGATAGGATAGGATAGAGGATAGGATAGGATAGAGGATAGAGGATAGGATACGATAGAGGATAGGATAGGATAGAGGATAGGATAGGGGATTGGATAGGATAGAGGATAGGATAGGTTAGAGGATAGGATAGGATAGCGGATAGGATAGGATATAGGATTGGATAGGATAGAGGATTGGATACGATAGAGGATAGGATAGGATAGAGGATAGGGTAGGGGATTGGATAGGATAGAGGATAGGATAGGATAGAGGACAGGATAGGATTGAGGATAGGATAGGATAGAGGAAAGGATAGGATAGAGGATCGGATAGGTGATTGGATAGGATAGAGGATAGGATAGGATAGAGGATAGTATAGGATAGAGGATAGGATAGGATAGAATATAGAATAGGATAGAGGATAGGATACTATAGAGGATAGGATAAGATAGAGGATCGGATAGGATGGAGGATAGGATAGGATAGAGGATAGTATAGGATAGAGGATAGGATAGGATAGAGGATAGGATAGGATAGCGGATAGGATAGGATATAGGATTGGATAGGATAGAGGATAGGATACGATAGAGGATAGGATAGGATAGAGGATAGGGTAGGGGATTGGATAGGATAGAGGATAGGATAGGATAGATGAGAGGATAGGATTGAGGATAGGATAGGATAGAGGAAAGAATAGGATAGAGGATCGGATAGGTGATTGGATAGGATAGAGGATAGGATAGGATAGAGGATAGTATAGGATAGAGGATAGGATAGGATAGAATATAGAATAGGATAGAGGATAGGATACTATAGAGGATAGGATAAGATAGAGGATCGGATAGGATGGAGGATAGGATAGGATAGAGGATAGTATAGGATAGAGGATAGGTTAGGATAGAGGATAGGATAGGATAGAGGATATGATAGGATAGAGGATAGGATAGGATAGAGGATAGGATAGGATAGAGGATAGGATAGGATAGAGGATATGATAGGATAGAGGATCGGATAGGATAGAGGATAGGATAGGATAGAGGATATGATAGGATAGAGGATCGGATAGGATAGAGGATAGGATAGGATAGAGGATAGAATACGATAGAGGATTGGATACGATAGGATAGAGGATAGGATAGGATAGAGGATAGGATAGGATAGAGGATAGGATAGGATAGAGGATAGGATAGGATAGTGGATAGGATAGGATAGAGGATAGGATATAGGATTGGATAGGATATAGGATTGGATAGGATATAGGATTGGATAGGATAGAGGATAGGATACGATAGTGGATAGAATAGATGATTTGAAAGGATAGAAGATAGGATAGGATAGAGGATAGGATAGGATAGAGGATAGGATAGAGGATAGGATAGTGGATTGTATAGGATACAGGATAGGATAGGATAGAGGATAGGATACGATAGAGGATAGGATATTATAGAGGATAGGATAGGATAGAGTATAGGATAGGATAGAGGATAGGATAGGATAGAGGATAGGATAGGATAGAGGATAGGATAGGGTAGAGGATAGGATAGGATAGAGGATAGGATAGGTGATTGGATAGGATAGAGGATAGGATAGGATAGAGGATAGTATAGGATACAGGATAGGATAGCATAGAGGATAGGATAGGATAGAGGATAGGATAGGATAGAGGATAGGATAGGATAGAGGATAGAGGATAGGATACGATAGAGGATAGGATAGGATAGAGGATAGGATAGGGGATTGGATAGGATAGAGGATAGGATAGGATAGAGGATAGGATAGGATAGAGGATTGGATTGGATAGAGGATAGGATATAGGATTGGATAGGATAGAGGATAGGATACGATAGTGGATAGATTAGATGAGAGGATAGGATAGAAGATAGGATAGGATAGAGGATAGGATAGGATAGAGGATAGGATAGGATAGAGGATAGTATAGGATAGAGGATAGGATAGGATAGAATATAGGATAGGATAGAGGATAGGATAGGATAGAGGATAGAGGATAGGATACGATAGAGGATAGGATAGGATAGAGGATAGGATAGGGGATTGGATAGGATAGAGGATAGGATAGGATAGAGGATAGGATAGGATAGAGGATTGGATTGGATAGAGGATAGGATATAGGATTGGATAGGATAGAGGATAGGATACGATAGTGGATAGATTAGATGAGAGGATAGGATAGAAGATAGGATAGGATAGAGGATAGGATAGGATAGAGGATAGGATAGGATAGAGGATAGTATAGGATAGAGGATAGGATAGGATAGAATATAGAATAGGATAGAGGATAGGATACTATAGAGGATAGGATAAGATAGAGGATCGGATAGGATGGAGGATAGGATAGGATAGAGAATACGATACGATAGAGTATACGACATAGGATTGGATAGGATAGAGGATATGATACGATAGAGGATAGAATAGAATTGAGAATAGGATAGGATAGAGGATACGATATTATAGAGGCGAGGATCGAATAGAGGATAGGATAGCGGATAGTATAGGATAGAGGATCGGATAGGTGATTGGATAGGATAGAGGATGGGATAGGATAGAGGATAGTATAGGATAGAGGATAGGATAGCATAGAGGATAGGATAGGGGATTGGATAGCATAGAGTATAGGATACGATAGAGGATAGGATCGGATAGAGGATAGGATAGGGGATTGTATAGGATAGAGGATAGGATAGGATAGAGGATAGGATAGGATTGAGGATAGTATAGGATAGAGGATAGGATAGGATAGGGTATAAGATAGGATAGAGGATAGGATAGGATAGAGGATAGGATAGGATAGAGGATAGGATAGGATAGAGGATAGGATAGGATAGAGGATAGTATAGGATAGAGGATAGGATAGCATAGAGGATAGGATAGGATAGAGGATAGGATAGGATAGAGGATAGGATAGGATAGAGGATAGAGGATAGGATACGATAGAGGATAGGATAGGATAGAGGATAGGATAGGGGATTGGATAGGATAGAGGATAGGATAGGTTAGAGGATAGGATAGGATAGCGGATAGGATAGGATATAGGATTGGATAGGATAGAGGATTGGATACGATAGAGGATAGGATAGGATAGAGGATAGGGTAGGGGATTGGATAGGATAGAGGATAGGATAGGATAGAGGACAGGATAGGATTGAGGATAGGATAGGATAGAGGAAAGGATAGGATAGAGGATCGGATAGGTGATTGGATAGGATAGAGGATAGGATAGGATAGAGGATAGTATAGGATAGAGGATAGGATAGGATAGAATATAGAATAGGATAGAGGATAGGATACTATAGAGGATAGGATAAGATAGAGGATCGGATAGGATGGAGGATAGGATAGGATAGAGGATAGTATAGGATAGAGGATAGGATAGGATAGAGGATAGGATAGGATAGCGGATAGGATAGGATATAGGATTGGATAGGATAGAGGATAGGATACGATAGAGGATAGGATAGGATAGAGGATAGGGTAGGGGATTGGATAGGATAGAGGATAGGATAGGATAGATGAGAGGATAGGATTGAGGATAGGATAGGATAGAGGAAAGAATAGGATAGAGGATCGGATAGGTGATTGGATAGGATAGAGGATAGGATAGGATAGAGGATAGTATAGGATAGAGGATAGGATAGGATAGAATATAGAATAGGATAGAGGATAGGATACTATAGAGGATAGGATAAGATAGAGGATCGGATAGGATGGAGGATAGGATAGGATAGAGGATAGTATAGGATAGAGGATAGGTTAGGATAGAGGATAGGATAGGATAGAGGATATGATAGGATAGAGGATAGGATAGGATAGAGGATAGGATAGGATAGAGGATAGGATAGGATAGAGGATATGATAGGATAGAGGATCGGATAGGATAGAGGATAGGATAGGATAGAGGATATGATAGGATAGAGGATCGGATAGGATAGAGGATAGGATAGGATAGAGGATAGAATACGATAGAGGATTGGATACGATAGGATAGAGGATAGGATAGGATAGAGGATAGGATAGGATAGAGGATAGGATAGGATAGAGGATAGGATAGGATAGTGGATAGGATAGGATAGAGGATAGGATATAGGATTGGATAGGATATAGGATTGGATAGGATATAGGATTGGATAGGATAGAGGATAGGATACGATAGTGGATAGAATAGATGATTTGAAAGGATAGAAGATAGGATAGGATAGAGGATAGGATAGGATAGAGGATAGGATAGAGGATAGGATAGTGGATTGTATAGGATACAGGATAGGATAGGATAGAGGATAGGATACGATAGAGGATAGGATATTATAGAGGATAGGATAGGATAGAGTATAGGATAGGATAGAGGATAGGATAGGATAGAGGATAGGATAGGATAGAGGATAGGATAGGGTAGAGGATAGGATAGGATAGAGGATAGGATAGGTGATTGGATAGGATAGAGGATAGGATAGGATAGAGGATAGTATAGGATAGAGGATAGGATAGGATAGAGGATAGTATAGGATAGTGGATAGGATAGCATAGAGGATAGGATAGGGGATTGGATAGGATAGAGTATAGGATACGATAGAGGATAGGATCGGATTGAGGATAGGATAGGGGATTGTATAGGATAGAGGACAGGAGACGATAGACGATAGGATAGGTTAGAGAATAAGATAGGATAGAGGATAGGATAGGATAGAGGATAGGATAGGATAGAGGATCGGATAGGGGATTGGATAGGATAGAGGATAGGATAGGATAGAGGATAGGATAGGATTGAGGATAGTATAGGATAGAGGAAAGGATAGGATAGAGGATCGGATAGGTGATTGGATAGGATAGAGGATAGGATAGGATAGAGGATAGGATAGGATTGAGTATAGTATAGGATAGAGGATAGGATAGGAAAGAGTATAGGATAGGATAGAGGATAGGATAGGATAGAGGATAGGATAGGATAGAGGATAGGATAGGATAGAGGATAGGATAGGATAGAGGATAGGATAGGATAGAGGATAGAGGATAGGATTGAGGATAGGATAGGATAGAGGATAGGATAGGATAGAGGACAGGATAGGATAGAGGATAGGATAGGATAGAGGATATGATAGGATAGAGGATCGGATAGGATAGAGGATAGGATAGGATAGAGGATAGGATACGATAGAGGATAGGATATTATAGAGGATAGGATAGGATAGAGGATAGGATAGGATAGAGGATAGGATAGGATAGAGGATAGGATAGGATAGAGGATAGGATAGGATAGAGGATAGGATAGGATAGAGGATTGGATTGGATAGAGGATAGGATATAGGATTGGATAGGATAGAGGATAGGATACGATAGTGGATAGATTAGATGAGAGGATAGGATAGAAGATAGGATAGGATAGAGGATAGGATAGGATAGAGGATAGGATAGGATAGATGATAGGATAGGATAGAGGATAGGATAGGATAGAGGATAGTATAGGATCGAGGATATAATAGGATAGAATATAGAATAGGATAGAGGATAGGATACTATAGAGGATAGGATAAGATAGAGGATCGGATAGGATGGAGGATAGGATAGGATAGGATAGAGGATAAGATAGGATAGAGGATAGGATAGGATAGAGGATTGGATACGATAGAGGATAGGATATTATAGAGGATAGGATAGGATAGAGGATAGGATAGGATAGAGGATAGGATAGGATAGAGGATAGGATAGGATAGAGGATAGGATAGGATAGAGGATAGAGGATAGGATTGGGAAAGGATAGGATAGAGGATAGGATAGGATAGAGGACAGGATAGGATAGAGGATAGGATAGGATAGAGGATATGATAGGATAGAGGATCGGATAGGATAGAGGATAGGATAGGATAGAGGATAGGATACGATAGAGGATAGGATATTATAGAGGATAGGATAGGATAGAGGATAGGATAGGATAGAGGATAGGATAGGATAGAGGATAGGATAGGATAGAGGATAGGATAGGATAGAGGATTGGATTGGATAGAGGATAGGATATAGGATTGGATAGGATAGAGGATAGGATACGATAGTGGATAGATTAGATGAGAGGATAGGATAGAAGATAGGATAGGATAGAGGATAGGATAGGATAGAGGATAGAGGATAGGATTGAGGATAGGATAGGATAGAGGATAGGATAGGATAGAGGACAGGATAGGATAGAGGATAGGATAGGATAGAGGATCGGATAGGATAGAGGATAGGATAGGATACAGGATAGGATACGATAGAGGATAGGATATTATAGAGGATAGGATAGGATAGAGGATAGGATAGGATAGAGGATAGGATAGGATAGAGGATAGGATAGGATAGAGGATTGGATTGGATAGAGGATAGGATGTAGGATTGGATAGGATAGAGGATAGGATAGCATAGAGGATAGGATAGGATAGAGGATAGGATAGGATAGAGGATAGGATAGGATAGAGGATAGAGGATAGGATACGATAGAGGATAGGATAGGATAGAGGATAGGATAGGGGATTGGATAGGATAGAGGATAGGATAGGTTAGAGGATAGGATAGGATAGCGGATAGGATAGGATATAGGATTGGATAGGATAGAGGATTGGATACGATAGAGGATAGGATAGGATAGAGGATAGGGTAGGGGATTGGATAGGATAGAGGATAGGATAGGATAGAGGACAGGATAGGATTGAGGATAGGATAGGATAGAGGAAAGGATAGGATAGAGGATCGGATAGGTGATTGGATAGGATAGAGGATAGGATAGGATAGAGGATAGTATAGGATAGAGGATAGGATAGGATAGAATATAGAATAGGATAGAGGATAGGATACTATAGAGGATAGGATAAGATAGAGGATCGGATAGGATGGAGGATAGGATAGGATAGAGGATAGTATAGGATAGAGGATAGGATAGGATAGAGGATAGGATAGGATAGCGGATAGGATAGGATATAGGATTGGATAGGATAGAGGATAGGATACGATAGAGGATAGGATAGGATAGAGGATAGGGTAGGGGATTGGATAGGATAGAGGATAGGATAGGATAGATGAGAGGATAGGATTGAGGATAGGATAGGATAGAGGAAAGAATAGGATAGAGGATCGGATAGGTGATTGGATAGGATAGAGGATAGGATAGGATAGAGGATAGTATAGGATAGAGGATAGGATAGGATAGAATATAGAATAGGATAGAGGATAGGATACTATAGAGGATAGGATAAGATAGAGGATCGGATAGGATGGAGGATAGGATAGGATAGAGGATAGTATAGGATAGAGGATAGGTTAGGATAGAGGATAGGATAGGATAGAGGATATGATAGGATAGAGGATAGGATAGGATAGAGGATAGGATAGGATAGAGGATAGGATATAGGATTGGATAGGATATAGGATTGGATAGGATATAGGATTGGATAGGATAGAGGATAGGATACGATAGTGGATAGAATAGATGATTTGAAAGGATAGAAGATAGGATAGGATAGAGGATAGGATAGGATAGAGGATAGGATAGAGGATAGGATAGTGGATTGTATAGGATACAGGATAGGATAGGATAGAGGATAGGATACGATAGAGGATAGGATATTATAGAGGATAGGATAGGATAGAGTATAGGATAGGATAGAGGATAGGATAGGATAGAGGATAGGATAGGATAGAGGATAGGATAGGGTAGAGGATAGGATAGGATAGAGGATAGGATAGGTGATTGGATAGGATAGAGGATAGGATAGGATAGAGGATAGTATAGGATAGAGGATAGGATAGGATAGAGGATAGTATAGGATAGTGGATAGGATAGCATAGAGGATAGGATAGGGGATTGGATAGGATAGAGTATAGGATACGATAGAGGATAGGATCGGATTGAGGATAGGATAGGGGATTGTATAGGATAGAGGACAGGAGACGATAGACGATAGGATAGGTTAGAGTATAAGATAGGATAGAGGATAGGATAGGATAGAGGATAGGATAGGATAGAGGATCGGATAGGGGATTGGATAGGATAGAGGATAGGATAGGATAGAGGATAGGATAGGATTGAGGATAGTATAGGATAGAGGAAAGGATAGGATAGAGGATCGGATAGGTGATTGGATAGGATAGAGGATAGGATAGGATAGAGGATAGGATAGGATTGAGTATAGTATAGGATAGAGGATAGGATAGGAAAGAGTATAGGATAGGATAGAGGATAGGATAGGATAGAGGATAGGATAGGATAGAGGATAGGATAGGATAGAGGATAGGATAGGATAGAGGATAGGATAGGATAGAGGATAGAGGATAGGATTGAGGATAGGATAGGATAGAGGATAGGATAGGATAGAGGACAGGATAGGATAGAGGATAGGATAGGATAGAGGATATGATAGGATAGAGGATCGGATAGGATAGAGGATAGGATAGGATAGAGGATAGGATAGGATAGAGGATAGGATAGGATAGAGGATAGGATAGGATAGAGGATAGGATAGGATAGAGGATAGGATAGGATAGAGGATAGAGGATAGGATTGAGGATAGGATAGGATAGAGGATAGGATAGGATAGAGGACAGGATAGGATAGAGGATAGGATAGGATAGAGGATATGATAGGATAGAGGATCGGATAGGATAGAGGATAGGATAGGATAGAGGATTGGATTGGATAGAGGATAGGATATAGGATTGGATAGGATAGAGGATAGGATACGATAGTGGATAGATTAGATGAGAGGATAGGATAGAAGATAGGATAGGATAGAGGATAGGATAGGATAGAGGATAGGATAGGATAGATGATAGGATAGGATAGAGGATAGGATAGGATAGAGGATAGTATAGGATCGAGGATATAATAGGATAGAATATAGAATAGGATAGAGGATAGGATACTATAGAGGATAGGATAAGATAGAGGATCGGATAGGATGGAGGATAGGATAGGATAGGATAGAGGATAAGATAGGATAGAGGATAGGATAGGATAGAGGATTGGATACGATAGAGGATAGGATATTATAGAGGATAGGATAGGATAGAGGATAGGATAGGATAGAGGATAGGATAGGATAGAGGATAGGATAGGATAGAGGATAGGATAGGATAGAGGATAGAGGATAGGATTGAGGATAGGATAGGATAGAGGATAGGATAGGATAGAGGACAGGATAGGATAGAGGATAGGATAGGATAGAGGATATGATAGGATAGAGGATCGGATAGGATAGAGGATAGGATAGGATAGAGGATAGGATACGATAGAGGATAGGATATTATAGAGGATAGGATAGGATAGAGGATAGGATAGGATAGAGGATAGGATAGGATAGAGGATAGGATAGGATAGAGGATAGGATAGGATAGAGGATTGGATTGGATAGAGGATAGGATATAGGATTGGATAGGATAGAGGATAGGATACGATAGTGGATAGATTAGATGAGAGGATAGGATAGAAGATAGGATAGGATAGAGGATAGGATAGGATAGAGGATAGAGGATAGGATTGAGGATAGGATAGGATAGAGGATAGGATAGGATAGAGGACAGGATAGGATAGAGGATAGGATAGGATAGAGGATCGGATAGGATAGAGGATAGGATAGGATACAGGATAGGATACGATAGAGGATAGGATATTATAGAGGATAGGATAGGATAGAGGATAGGATAGGATAGAGGATAGGATAGGATAGAGGATAGGATAGGATAGAGGATAGGATAGGATAGAGGATTGGATTGGATAGAGGATAGGATGTAGGATTGGATAGGATAGAGGATAGGATACGATAGTGGATAGATTAGATGAGAGGATAGGATAGAAGATAGGATAGGATAGAGGATAGTATAGGATAGAGGATAGGATAGGATAGAATATAGAATAGGATAGAGGATAGGATACTATAGAGGATAGGATAAGATAGAGGATCGGATAGGATGGAGGATAGGATAGGATAGAGAATACGATACGATAGAGTATACGACATAGGATTGGATAGGATAGAGAATAGGATACGATAGAGGATAGAATAGAATTGAGAATAGGATAGGATAGAGGATACGATATTATAGTGGCGAGGATCGAATAGAGGATAGGATAGCGGATAGTATAGGATAGAGGATCGGATAGGTGATTGGATAGGATAGAGGATGGGATAGGATAGAGGATAGTATAGGATAGAGGATAGGATAGCATAGAGGATAGGATAGGGGATTGGATAGCATAGAGTATAGGATACGATAGAGGATAGGATCGGATAGAGGATAGGATAGGGGATTGTATAGGATAGAGGATAGGATAGGATAGAGGATAGTATAGGATAGAGGATAGGATAGGATAGAGGATTGGATTGGATAGAGGATATGATAGGATAGAGGATAGGATAGGATAGAGGATAGGATAGGATAGAGGATAGGATAGGATAGAGGATATGATAGGATAGAGGATCGGATAGGATAGAGGATAGGATAGGATAGAGGATAGGATAGGATAGGATAGAGGATAGGATAGGATAGAGGATAGGATAGGATAGAGGATAGGATAGGATAGAGGATAGGATAGGATAGAGGATAGGATAGGATAGAGGATAGGATAGGGTAGAGGATAGGATAGGATAGAGGATAGGATAGGTGATTGGATACGATAGAGGATAGGATAGGATAGAGGATAGTATAGGATAGAGGATAGGATAGGATAGAATATAGAATAGGATAGAGGATAGGATACTATAGAGGATAGGATAGGATAGAGGATAGGATAGGATAGAGGATAGGATAGGATAGAGGATAGGATAGGATAGAGGATAGAATAGGATAGAGGATAGGATAGGATAGAGGATAGGATAGGATAGAGGATAGAGGATAGGATTGAGGATAGGATAGGATAGAGGATAGGATAGGATAGAGGACAGGATAGGATAGAGGATAGGATAGGATAGAGGATCGGATAGGATAGAGGATAGGATAGGATACAGGATAGGATACGATAGAGGATAGGATATTATAGAGGATAGGATAGGATAGAGGATAGGATAGGATAGAGGATAGGATAGGATAGAGGATAGGATAGGATAGAGGATTGGATTGGATAGAGGATAGGATATAGGATTGGATAGGATAGAGGATAGGATACGATAGTGGATAGATTAGATGAGAGGATAGGATAGAAGATAGGATAGGATAGAGGATAGTATAGGATAGAGGATAGGATAGGATAGAATATAGAATAGGATAGAGGATAGGATACTATAGAGGATAGGATAAGATAGAGGATCGGATAGGATGGAGGATAGGATAGGATAGAGAATACGATACGATAGAGTATACGACATAGGATTGGATAGGATAGAGGATAGGATACGATAGAGGATAGAATAGAATTGAGAATAGGATAGGATAGAGGATACGATATTATAGTGGCGAGGATCGAATAGAGGATAGGATAGCGGATAGTATAGGATAGAGGATCGGATAGGTGATTGGATAGGATAGAGGATGGGATAGGATAGAGGATAGTATAGGATAGAGGATAGGATAGCATAGAGGATAGGATAGGGGATTGGATAGCATAGAGTATAGGATACGATAGAGGATAGGATCGGATAGAGGATAGGATAGGGGATTGTATAGGATAGAGGATAGGATAGGATAGAGGATAGGATAGGATTGAGGATAGTATAGGATAGAGGATAGGATAGGATAGAGTATAAGATAGGATAGAGGATAGGATAGGATAGAGGATAAGATAGGATAGAGGATAGGATAGGATAGAGGATAGGATAGGATAGAGGATAGTATAGGATAGAGGATAGGATAGCATAGAGGATAGGATAGGATAGAGGATAGGATAGGATAGAGGATAGGATAGGATAGAGGATAGAGGATAGGATACGATAGAGGATAGGATAGGATAGAGGATAGGATAGGGGATTGGATAGGATAGAGGATAGGATAGGATAGAGGATAGGATAGGATAGAGGATTGGATTGGATAGAGGATAGGATATAGGATTGGATAGGATAGAGGATAGGATACGATAGTGGATAGATTAGATGAGAGGATAGGATAGAAGATAGGATAGGATAGAGGATAGGATAGGATAGAGGATAGTATAGGATAGAGGATAGGATAGGATAGAATATAGGATAGGATAGAGGATAGGATAGGATAGAGGATAGAGGATAGGATACGATAGAGGATAGGATAGGATAGAGGATAGGATAGGGGATTGGATAGGATAGAGGATAGGATAGGATAGAGGATAGGATAGGATAGAGGATTGGATTGGATAGAGGATAGGATATAGGATTGGATAGGATAGAGGATAGGATACGATAGTGGATAGATTAGATGAGAGGATAGGATAGAAGATAGGATAGGATAGAGGATAGGATAGGATAGAGGATAGGATAGGATAGAGGATAGTATAGGATAGAGGATAGGATAGGATAGAATATAGAATAGGATAGAGGATAGGATACTATAGAGGATAGGATAAGATAGAGGATCGGATAGGATGGAGGATAGGATAGGATAGAGAATACGATACGATAGAGTATACGACATAGGATTGGATAGGATAGAGGATATGATACGATAGAGGATAGAATAGAATTGAGAATAGGATAGGATAGAGGATACGATATTATAGAGGCGAGGATCGAATAGAGGATAGGATAGCGGATAGTATAGGATAGAGGATCGGATAGGTGATTGGATATTATAGAGGATGGGATAGGATAGAGGATAGTATAGGATAGAGGATAGGATAGCATAGAGGATAGGATAGGGGATTGGATAGCATAGAGTATAGGATACGATAGAGGATAGGATCGGATAGAGGATAGGATAGGGGATTGTATAGGATAGAGGATAGGATAGGATAGAGGATAGGATAGGATTGAGGATAGTATAGGATAGAGGATAGGATAGGATAGAGTATAAGATAGGATAGAGGATAGGATAGGATAGAGGATAAGATAGGATAGAGGATAGGATAGGATAGAGGATAGGATAGGATAGAGGATAGTATAGGATAGAGGATAGGATAGCATAGAGGATAGGATAGGATAGAGGATAGGATAGGATAGAGGATAGGATAGGATAGAGGATAGAGGATAGGATACGATAGAGGATAGGATAGGATAGAGGATAGGATAGGGGATTGGATAGGATAGAGGATAGGATAGGATAGAGGATAGGATAGGATAGAGGATTGGATTGGATAGAGGATAGGATATAGGATTGGATAGGATAGAGGATAGGATACGATAGTGGATAGATTAGATGAGAGGATAGGATAGAAGATAGGATAGGATAGAGGATAGGATAGGATAGAGGATAGTATAGGATAGAGGATAGGATAGGATAGAATATAGGATAGGATAGAGGATAGGATAGGATAGAGGATAGAGGATAGGATACGATAGAGGATAGGATAGGATAGAGGATAGGATAGGGGATTGGATAGGATAGAGGATAGGATAGGATAGAGGATAGGATAGGATAGAGGATTGGATTGGATAGAGGATAGGATATAGGATTGGATAGGATAGAGGATAGGATACGATAGTGGATAGATTAGATGAGAGGATAGGATAGAAGATAGGATAGGATAGAGGATAGGATAGGATAGAGGATAGGATAGGATAGAGGATAGTATAGGATAGAGGATAGGATAGGATAGAATATAGAATAGGATAGAGGATAGGATACTATAGAGGATAGGATAAGATAGAGGATCGGATAGGATGGAGGATAGGATAGGATAGAGAATACGATACGATAGAGTATACGACATAGGATTGGATAGGATAGAGGATATGATACGATAGAGGATAGAATAGAATTGAGAATAGGATAGGATAGAGGATACGATATTATAGAGGCGAGGATCGAATAGAGGATAGGATAGCGGATAGTATAGGATAGAGGATCGGATAGGTGATTGGATATTATAGAGGATGGGATAGGATAGAGGATAGTATAGGATAGAGGATAGGATAGCATAGAGGATAGGATAGGGGATTGGATAGCATAGAGTATAGGATACGATAGAGGATAGGATCGGATAGAGGATAGGATAGGGGATTGTATAGGATAGAGGATAGGATAGGATAGAGGATAGGATAGGATTGAGGATAGTATAGGATAGAGGATAGGATAGGATAGGGTATAAGATAGGATAGAGGATAGGATAGGATAGAGGATAGGATAGGATAGAGGATAGGATAGGATAGAGGATAGGATAGGATAGAGGATAGTATAGGATAGAGGATAGGATAGCATAGAGGATAGGATAGGATAGAGGATAGGATAGGATAGAGGATAGGATAGGATAGAGGATAGAGGATAGGATACGATAGAGGATAGGATAGGATAGAGGATAGGATAGGGGATTGGATAGGATAGAGGATAGGATAGGTTAGAGGATAGGATAGGATAGCGGATAGGATAGGATATAGGATTGGATAGGATAGAGGATTGGATACGATAGAGGATAGGATAGGATAGAGGATAGGGTAGGGGATTGGATAGGATAGAGGATAGGATAGGATAGAGGACAGGATAGGATTGAGGATAGGATAGGATAGAGGAAAGGATAGGATAGAGGATCGGATAGGTGATTGGATAGGATAGAGGATAGGATAGGATAGAGGATAGTATAGGATAGAGGATAGGATAGGATAGAATATAGAATAGGATAGAGGATAGGATACTATAGAGGATAGGATAAGATAGAGGATCGGATAGGATGGAGGATAGGATAGGATAGAGGATAGTATAGGATAGAGGATAGGATAGGATAGAGGATAGGATAGGATAGCGGATAGGATAGGATATAGGATTGGATAGGATAGAGGATAGGATACGATAGAGGATAGGATAGGATAGAGGATAGGGTAGGGGATTGGATAGGATAGAGGATAGGATAGGATAGATGAGAGGATAGGATTGAGGATAGGATAGGATAGAGGAAAGAATAGGATAGAGGATCGGATAGGTGATTGGATAGGATAGAGGATAGGATAGGATAGAGGATAGTATAGGATAGAGGATAGGATAGGATAGAATATAGAATAGGATAGAGGATAGGATACTATAGAGGATAGGATAAGATAGAGGATCGGATAGGATGGAGGATAGGATAGGATAGAGGATAGTATAGGATAGAGGATAGGTTAGGATAGAGGATAGGATAGGATAGAGGATATGATAGGATAGAGGATAGGATAGGATAGAGGATAGGATAGGATAGAGGATAGGATAGGATAGAGGATATGATAGGATAGAGGATCGGATAGGATAGAGGATAGGATAGGATAGAGGATATGATAGGATAGAGGATCGGATAGGATAGAGGATAGGATAGGATAGAGGATAGAATACGATAGAGGATTGGATACGATAGGATAGAGGATAGGATAGGATAGAGGATAGGATAGGATAGAGGATAGGATAGGATAGAGGATAGGATAGGATAGTGGATAGGATAGGATAGAGGATAGGATATAGGATTGGATAGGATATAGGATTGGATAGGATATAGGATTGGATAGGATAGAGGATAGGATACGATAGTGGATAGAATAGATGATTTGAAAGGATAGAAGATAGGATAGGATAGAGGATAGGATAGGATAGAGGATAGGATAGAGGATAGGATAGTGGATTGTATAGGATACAGGATAGGATAGGATAGAGGATAGGATACGATAGAGGATAGGATATTATAGAGGATAGGATAGGATAGAGTATAGGATAGGATAGAGGATAGGATAGGATAGAGGATAGGATAGGATAGAGGATAGGATAGGGTAGAGGATAGGATAGGATAGAGGATAGGATAGGTGATTGGATAGGATAGAGGATAGGATAGGATAGAGGATAGTATAGGATAGAGGATAGGATAGGATAGAGGATAGTATAGGATAGTGGATAGGATAGCATAGAGGATAGGATAGGGGATTGGATAGGATAGAGTATAGGATACGATAGAGGATAGGATCGGATTGAGGATAGGATAGGGGATTGTATAGGATAGAGGACAGGAGACGATAGACGATAGGATAGGTTAGAGTATAAGATAGGATAGAGGATAGGATAGGATAGAGGATAGGATAGGATAGAGGATCGGATAGGGGATTGGATAGGATAGAGGATAGGATAGGATAGAGGATAGGATAGGATTGAGGATAGTATAGGATAGAGGAAAGGATAGGATAGAGGATCGGATAGGTGATTGGATAGGATAGAGGATAGGATAGGATAGAGGATAGGATAGGATTGAGTATAGTATAGGATAGAGGATAGGATAGGAAAGAGTATAGGATAGGATAGAGGATAGGATAGGATAGAGGATAGGATAGGATAGAGGATAGGATAGGATAGAGGATAGGATAGGATAGAGGATAGGATAGGATAGAGGATAGAGGATAGGATTGAGGATAGGATAGGATAGAGGATAGGATAGGATAGAGGACAGGATAGGATAGAGGATAGGATAGGATAGAGGATATGATAGGATAGAGGATCGGATAGGATAGAGGATAGGATAGGATAGAGGATAGGATACGCTAGAGGATAGGATATTATAGAGGATAGGATAGGATAGAGGATAGGATAGGATAGAGGATAGGATAGGATAGAGGATAGGATAGGATAGAGGATAGGATAGGATAGAGGATAGGATATGATAGAGGATTGGATTGGATAGAGGATAGGATATAGGATTGGATAGGATAGAGGATAGGATACGATAGTGGATAGATTAGATGAGAGGATAGGATAGAAGATAGGATAGGATAGAGGATAGGATAGGATAGAGGATAGGATAGGATAGATGATAGGATAGGATAGAGGATAGGATAGGATAGAGGATAGTATAGGATCGAGGATAGGATAGGATAGAATATAGAATAGGATAGAGGATAGGATACTATAGAGGATAGGATAAGATAGAGGATCGGATAGGATGGAGGATAGGATAGGATAGGATAGAGGATAAGATAGGATAGAGGATAGGATAGGATAGAGGATTGGATACGATAGAGGATAGGATATTATAGAGGATAGGATAGGATAGAGGATAGGATAGGATAGAGGATAGGATAGGATAGAGGATAGGATAGGATAGAGGATAGGATAGGATAGAGGATAGAGGATAGGATTGAGGATAGGATAGGATAGAGGATAGGATAGGATAGAGGACAGGATAGGATAGAGGATAGGATAGGATAGAGGATATGATAGGATAGAGGATCGGATAGGATAGAGGATAGGATAGGATAGAGGATAGGATACGATAGAGGATAGGATATTATAGAGGATAGGATAGGATAGAGGATAGGATAGGATAGAGGATAGGATAGGATAGAGGATAGGATAGGATAGAGGATAGGATAGGATAGAGGATTGGATTGGATAGAGGATAGGATATAGGATTGGATAGGATAGAGGATAGGATACGATAGTGGATAGATTAGATGAGAGGATAGGATAGAAGATAGGATAGGATAGAGGATAGGATAGGATAGAGGATAGAGGATAGGATTGAGGATAGGATAGGATAGAGGATAGGATAGGATAGAGGACAGGATAGGATAGAGGATAGGATAGGATAGAGGATATGATAGGATAGAGGATCGGATAGGATAGAGGATAGGATAGGATAGAGGATAGGATACGATAGAGGATAGGATATTATAGAGGATAGGATAGGATAGAGGATAGGATAGGATAGAGGATAGGATAGGATAGAGGATAGGATAGGATAGAGGATAGGATAGGATAGAGGATAGGATATGATAGAGGATTGGATTGGATAGAGGATAGGATATAGGATTGGATAGGATAGAGGATAGGATACGATAGTGGATAGATTAGATGAGAGGATAGGATAGAAGATAGGATAGGATAGAGGATAGGATAGGATAGAGGATAGGATAGGATAGATGATAGGATAGGATAGAGGATAGGATAGGATAGAGGATAGTATAGGATCGAGGATAGGATAGGATAGAATATAGAATAGGATAGAGGATAGGATACTATAGAGGATAGGATAAGATAGAGGATCGGATAGGATGGAGGATAGGATAGGATAGGATAGAGGATAAGATAGGATAGAGGATAGGATAGGATAGAGGATTGGATACGATAGAGGATAGGATATTATAGAGGATAGGATAGGATAGAGGATAGGATAGGATAGAGGATAGGATAGGATAGAGGATAGGATAGGATAGAGGATAGGATAGGATATAGGATAGAGGATAGGATTGAGGATAGGATAGGATAGAGGATAGGATAGGATAGAGGACAGGATAGGATAGAGGATAGGATAGGATAGAGGATATGATAGGATAGAGGATAGGATAGGATAGAGGATTGGATTGGATAGAGGATAGGATGTAGGATTGGATAGGATAGAGGATAGGATACGATAGTGGATAGATTAGATGAGAGGATAGGATAGAAGATAGGATAGGATAGAGGATAGTATAGGATAGAGGATAGGATAGGATAGAATATAGAATAGGATAGAGGATAGGATACTATAGAGGATAGGATAAGATAGAGGATCGGATAGGATGGAGGATAGGATAGGATAGAGAATACGATACGATAGAGTATACGACATAGGATTGGATAGGATAGAGAATAGGATACGATAGAGGATAGAATAGAATTGAGAATAGGATAGGATAGAGGATACGATATTATAGTGGCGAGGATCGAATAGAGGATAGGATAGCGGATAGTATAGGATAGAGGATCGGATAGGTGATTGGATAGGATAGAGGATGGGATAGGATAGAGGATAGTATAGGATAGAGGATAGGATAGCATAGAGGATAGGATAGGGGATTGGATAGCATAGAGTATAGGATACGATAGAGGATAGGATCGGATAGAGGATAGGATAGGGGATTGTATAGGATAGAGGATAGGATAGGATAGAGGATAGTATAGGATAGAGGATAGGATAGGATAGAGGATTGGATTGGATAGAGGATATGATAGGATAGAGGATAGGATAGGATAGAGGATAGGATAGGATAGAGGATAGGATAGGATAGAGGATATGATAGGATAGAGGATCGGATAGGATAGAGGATAGGATAGGATAGAGGATATGATAGGATAGAGGATAGGATAGGATAGAGGATAGGATAGGATAGAGGATAGGATAGGATAGAGGATAGGATAGGATAGAGGATAGGATAGGGTAGAGGATAGGATAGGATAGAGGATAGGATAGGTGATTGGATACGATAGAGGATAGGATAGGATAGAGGATAGTATAGGATAGAGGATAGGATAGGATAGAATATAGAATAGGATAGAGGATAGGATACTATAGAGGATAGGATAAGATAGAGGATCGGATAGGATGGAGGATAGGATAGGATAGAGGATAGTATAGGATAGAGGATAGGTTAGGATAGAGGATAGGATAGGATAGAGGATATGATAGGATAGAGGATAGGATAGGATAGAGGATAGGATAGGATAGAGGATAGGATAGGATAGAGGATATGATAGGATAGAGGATCGGATAGGATAGAGGATAGGATAGGATAGAGGATATGATAGGATAGAGGATCGGATAGGATATAGGATAGGATAGGATAGAGGATAGAATACGATAGAGGATAGGATAGGATAGGATAGAGGATAGGATAGGATAGAGGATAGGATAGGATAGAGGATAGGATAGGATAGAGGATAGGATAGGATAGAGGATAGGATAGGATAGAGGATAGGATAGGATAGAGGATAGGATAGGGTAGAGGATAGGATAGGATAGAGGATAGGATAGGTGATTGGATAGGATAGAGGATAGGATAGGATAGAGGATAGTATAGGATAGAGGATAGGATAGGATAGAGGATAGTATAGGATAGTGGATAGGATAGCATAGAGGATAGGATAGGATAGAGGATAGGATAGGATAGAGGATAGGATAGGATAGAGGATAGGATAGGATTGAGGATAGTATAGGACAGAGGATAGGATAGGATAGAGTATAGGATAGGATAGAGGATAGGATAGGATAGAGGATAGGATAGGATAGAGGATAGGATAGGATAGAGGATAGGATAGGATAGAGGATAGGATAGGATAGAGGATAGAGGATAGGATTGAGGATAGGATAGGATAGAGGATAGGATAGGATAGAGGACAGGATAGGATAGAGGATAGGATAGGATAGAGGATATGATAGGATAGAGGATCGGATAGGATAGAGGATAGGATAGGATAGAGGATAGGATACGATAGAGGATAGGATATTATAGAGGATAGGATAGGATAGAGGATAGGATAGGATAGAGGATAGGATAGGATAGAGGATAGGATAGGATAGAGGATAGGATAAGATAGAGGATAGGATAGGATAGAGGATAGGATAGGATAGAGGATAGGATAGGATAGAGGATAGTATAGGATAGAGGATAGGATAGGATAGAATATAGAATAGGATAGAGGATAGGATACTATAGAGGATAGGATAAGATAGAGGATCGGATAGGATGGAGGATAGGATAGGATAGAGGATTGGATAGGATAGGATAGAGGATAGGATAGGATAGAGGATAGGTTAGGATAGAGGATAGGATAGGATAGAGGATATGATAGGATAGAGGATCGGATAGGATAGAGGATAGGATAGGATTGAGGATAGTATAGGATAGAGGAAAGGATAGGATAGAGGATCGGATAGGTGATTGGATAGGATAGAGGATAGGATGGGATAGAGGATAGGATATGATTGAGGATAGTATAGGATAGAGGATAGGATAGGATAGAGTATAGGATAGGATAGAGGATAGGATAGGATAGAGGATAGGATAGGATAGAGGATAGGATAGGATAGAGGATAGGATAGGATAGAGGATAGAATAGGATAGAGGATAGGATAGGATAGAGGATAGGATAGGATAGAGGATAGAGGATAGGATTGAGGATAGGATAGGATAGAGGATAGGATAGGATAGAGGACAGGATAGGATAGAGGATAGGATAGGATAGAGGATCGGATAGGATAGAGGATAGGATAGGATACAGGATAGGATACGATAGAGGATAGGATATTATAGAGGATAGGATAGGATAGAGGATAGGATAGGATAGAGGATAGGATAGGATAGAGGATAGGATAGGATAGAGGATTGGATTGGATAGAGGATAGGATATAGGATTGGATAGGATAGAGGATAGGATACGATAGTGGATAGATTAGATGAGAGGATAGGATAGAAGATAGGATAGGATAGAGGATAGTATAGGATAGAGGATAGGATAGGATAGAATATAGAATAGGATAGAGGATAGGATACTATAGAGGATAGGATAAGATAGAGGATCGGATAGGATGGAGGATAGGATAGGATAGAGAATACGATACGATAGAGTATACGACATAGGATTGGATAGGATAGAGGATAGGATACGATAGAGGATAGAATAGAATTGAGAATAGGATAGGATAGAGGATACGATATTATAGTGGCGAGGATCGAATAGAGGATAGGATAGCGGATAGTATAGGATAGAGGATCGGATAGGTGATTGGATAGGATAGAGGATGGGATAGGATAGAGGATAGTATAGGATAGAGGATAGGATAGCATAGAGGATAGGATAGGGGATTGGATAGCATAGAGTATAGGATACGATAGAGGATAGGATCGGATAGAGGATAGGATAGGGGATTGTATAGGATAGAGGATAGGATAGGATAGAGGATAGGATAGGATTGAGGATAGTATAGGATAGAGGATAGGATAGGATAGAGTATAAGATAGGATAGAGGATAGGATAGGATAGAGGATAAGATAGGATAGAGGATAGGATAGGATAGAGGATAGGATAGGATAGAGGATAGTATAGGATAGAGGATAGGATAGCATAGAGGATAGGATAGGATAGAGGATAGGATAGGATAGAGGATAGGATAGGATAGAGGATAGAGGATAGGATACGATAGAGGATAGGATAGGATAGAGGATAGGATAGGGGATTGGATAGGATAGAGGATAGGATAGGATAGAGGATAGGATAGGATAGAGGATTGGATTGGATAGAGGATAGGATATAGGATTGGATAGGATAGAGGATAGGATACGATAGTGGATAGATTAGATGAGAGGATAGGATAGAAGATAGGATAGGATAGAGGATAGGATAGGATAGAGGATAGGATAGGATAGAGGACAGTATAGGATAGAGGATAGGATAGGATAGAATATAGAATAGGATAGAGGATAGGATACTATAGAGGATAGGATAAGATAGAGGATCGGATAGGATGGAGGATAGGATAGGATAGAGAATACGATACGATAGAGTATACGACATAGGATTGGATAGGATAGAGGATATGATACGATAGAGGATAGAATAGAATTGAGAATAGGATAGGATAGAGGATACGATATTATAGAGGCGAGGATCGAATAGAGGATAGGATAGCGGATAGTATAGGATAGAGGATCGGATAGGTGATTGGATAGGATAGAGGATGGGATAGGATAGAGGATAGTATAGGATAGAGGATAGGATAGCATAGAGGATAGGATAGGGGATTGGATAGCATAGAGTATAGGATACGATAGAGGATAGGATCGGATAGAGGATAGGATAGGGGATTGTATAGGATAGAGGATAGGATAGGATAGAGGATAGGATAGGATTGAGGATAGTATAGGATAGAGGATAGGATAGGATAGGGTATAAGATAGGATAGAGGATAGGATAGGATAGAGGATAGGATAGGATAGAGGATAGGATAGGATAGAGGATAGGATAGGATAGAGGATAGAGGATAGGATACGATAGAGGATAGGATAGGATAGAGGATAGGATAGGGGATTGGATAGGATAGAGGATAGGATAGGATAGAGGATAGGATAGGATTGAGGATAGGATAGGATAGAGGATAGGATAGGATAGAGGATAGGATAGGTGATTGGATAGGATAGAGGATAGGATAGGATAGAGGATAGGATAGGATTGAGGATAGTATAGGATAGAGGATAGGATAGGATAGAGTATAAGATAGGATAGAGGATAGGATAGGATAGAGGATAGGATAGGATAGAGGATAGGATAGGATAGAGGATAGGATAGGATAGAGGATAGGATAGGATAGAGGATAGAGGATAGGATTGAGGATAGGATAGGATAGAGGATAGGATAGGATAGAGGATAGGATAGGATAGAGGATAGTATAGGATAGAGGAAAGGATAGGATAGAGGATCGGATAGGTGATTGGATAGGATAGAGGATAGGATAGGATAGAGGATAGTATAGGATAGAGGATAGGATAGGATAGAGGATAGGATAGGATAGAGGATATGATAGGATAGAGGATCGGATAGGGGATTGGATAGGATAGAGGATAGGATAGGATAGAGGATAGGATAGGATAGAGGATAGGATAGGATTGAGGATAGTATAGGATAAAGGAAAGGATTGGATAGAGGATAGGATAGGTGATTGGATAGGATAGAGGATTGGATAGGATAGAGGATAGTATAGGATAGAGGATAGGATAGCATAGAGGATAGGATAGGATAGAGGATAGGATAGGATAGAGGATAGGATAGGATAGAGGATAGGATAGGTTAGAGGATAGGATAGGATAGCGGATAGGATAGGATATAGGATTGGATAGGATAGAGGATAGGATACGATAGAGGATAGGATAGGATAGAGGATAGGGTAGGGGATTGGATAGGATAGAGGATAGGATAGGATAGAGGACAGGATAGGATTGAGGATAGGATAGGGGATTGTATAGGATAGAGGATAGGATAGGATAGAGGATAGGATAGGATTGAGGATAGTATAGGATAGAGGATAGGATAGGATAGAGTATAAGATAGGACAGAGGATAGGATAGGATAGAGGATAGGATAGGATAGAGGATAGGATAGGATAGAGGATAGGATAGGATAGAGGATAGTATAGGATACAGGATAGGATAGCATAGAGGATAGGATAGGATAGAGGATAGGATAGGATAGAGGATAGGATAGGATAGAGGATAGGATAGGATAGAGGATAGAGGATAGGATACGATAGAGGATAGGATAGGATAGAGGATAGGATAGGGGATTGGATAGGATAGAGGATAGGATAGGATAGAGGATAGGATAGGATAGAGGATTGGATTGGATAGAGGATAGGATATAGGATTGGATAGGATAGAGGATAGGATACGATAGTGGATAGATTAGATGAGAGGATAGGATAGAAGATAGGATAGGATAGAGGATAGGATAGGATAGAGGATAGGATAGGATAGAGGATAGTATAGGATAGAGGATAGGATAGGATAGAATATAGGATAGGATAGAGGATAGGATAGGATAGAGGATAGAGGATAGGATACGATAGAGGATAGGATAGGATAGAGGATAGGATAGGGGATTGGATAGGATAGAGGATAGGATAGGATAGAGGATAGGATAGGATAGAGGATTGGATTGGATAGAGGATAGGATATAGGATTGGATAGGATAGAGGATAGGATACGATAGTGGATAGATTAGATGAGAGGATAGGATAGAAGATAGGATAGGATAGAGGATAGGATAGGATAGAGGATAGGATAGGATAGACGATAGTATAGGATAGAGGATAGGATAGGATAGAATATAGAATAGGATAGAGGATAGGATACTATAGAGGATAGGATAAGATAGAGGATCGGATAGGATGGAGGATAGGATAGGATAGAGAATACGATACGATAGAGTATACGACATAGGATTGGATAGGATAGAGGATATGATACGATAGAGGATAGAATAGAATTGAGAATAGGATAGGATAGAGGATACGATATTATAGAGGCGAGGATCGAATAGAGGATAGGATAGCGGATAGTATAGGATAGAGGATCGGATAGGTGATTGGATAGGATAGAGGATGGGATAGGATAGAGGATAGTATAGGATAGAGGATAGGATAGCATAGAGGATAGGATAGGGGATTGGATAGCATAGAGTATAGGACACGATAGAGGATAGGATCGGATAGAGGATAGGATAGGGGATTGTATAGGATAGAGGATAGGATAGGATAGAGGATAGGATAGGATTGAGGATAGTATAGGATAGAGGATAGGATAGGATAGGGTATAAGATAGGATAGAGGATAGGATAGGATAGAGGATAGGATAGGATAGAGGATAGGATAGGATAGAGGATAGGATAGGATAGAGGATAGTATAGGATAGAGGATAGGATAGCATAGAGGATAGGATAGGATAGAGGATAGGATAGGATAGAGGATAGGATAGGATAGAGGATAGAGGATAGGATACGATAGAGGATAGGATAGGATAGAGGATAGGATAGGGGATTGGATAGGATAGAGGATAGGATAGGTTAGAGGATAGGATAGGATAGCGGATAGGATAGGATATAGGATTGGATAGGATAGAGGATTGGATACGATAGAGGATAGGATAGGATAGAGGATAGGGTAGGGGATTGGATAGGATAGAGGATAGGATAGGATAGAGGACAGGATAGGATTGAGGATAGGATAGGATAGAGGAAAGGATAGGATAGAGGATCGGATAGGTGATTGGATAGGATAGAGGATAGGATAGGATAGAGGATAGTATAGGATAGAGGATAGGATAGGATAGAATATAGAATAGGATAGAGGATAGGATACTATAGAGGATAGGATAAGATAGAGGATCGGATAGGATGGAGGATAGGATAGGATAGAGGATAGTATAGGATAGAGGATAGGATAGGATAGAGGATAGGATAGGATAGCGGATAGGATAGGATATAGGATTGGATAGGATAGAGGATAGGATACGATAGAGGATAGGATAGGATAGAGGATAGGGTAGGGGATTGGATAGGATAGAGGATAGGATAGGATAGATGAGAGGATAGGATTGAGGATAGGATAGGATAGAGGAAAGAATAGGATAGAGGATCGGATAGGTGATTGGATAGGATAGAGGATAGGATAGGATAGAGGATAGTATAGGATAGAGGATAGGATAGGATAGAATATAGAATAGGATAGAGGATAGGATACTATAGAGGATAGGATAAGATAGAGGATCGGATAGGATGGAGGATAGGATAGGATAGAGGATAGTATAGGATAGAGGATAGGTTAGGATAGAGGATAGGATAGGATAGAGGATATGATAGGATAGAGGATAGGATAGGATAGAGGATAGGATAGGATAGAGGATAGGATAGGATAGAGGATATGATAGGATAGAGGATCGGAAAGGATAGAGGATAGGATAGGATAGAGGATATGATAGGATAGAGGATCGGATAGGATAGAGGATAGGATAGGATAGAGGATAGAATACGATAGAGGATTGGATACGATAGGATAGAGGATAGGATAGGATAGAGGATAGGATAGGATAGAGGATAGGATAGGATAGAGGATAGGATAGGATAGTGGATAGGATAGGATAGAGGATAGGATATAGGATTGGATAGGATATAGGATTGGATAGGATATAGGATTGGATAGGATAGAGGATAGGATACGATAGTGGATAGAATAGATGATTTGAAAGGATAGAAGATAGGATAGGATAGAGGATAGGATAGGATAGAGGATAGGATAGAGGATAGGATAGTGGATTGTATAGGATACAGGATAGGATAGGATAGAGGATAGGATACGATAGAGGATAGGATATTATAGAGGATAGGATAGGATAGAGTATAGGATAGGATAGAGGATAGGATAGGATAGAGGATAGGATAGGATAGAGGATAGGATAGGGTAGAGGATAGGATAGGATAGAGGATAGGATAGGTGATTGGATAGGATAGAGGATAGGATAGGATAGAGGATAGTATAGGATAGAGGATAGGATAGGATAGAGGATAGTATAGGATAGTGGATAGGATAGCATAGAGGATAGGATAGGGGATTGGATAGGATAGAGTATAGGATACGATAGAGGATAGGATCGGATTGAGGATAGGATAGGGGATTGTATAGGATAGAGGACAGGAGACGATAGACGATAGGATAGGTTAGAGTATAAGATAGGATAGAGGATAGGATAGGATAGAGGATAGGATAGGATAGAGGATCGGATAGGGGATTGGATAGGATAGAGGATAGGATAGGATAGAGGATAGGATAGGATTGAGGATAGTATAGGATAGAGGAAAGGATAGGATAGAGGATCGGATAGGTGATTGGATAGGATAGAGGATAGGATAGGATAGAGGATAGGATAGGATTGAGTATAGTATAGGATAGAGGATAGGATAGGAAAGAGTATAGGATAGGATAGAGGATAGGATAGGATAGAGGATAGGATAGGATAGAGGATAGGATAGGATAGAGGATAGGATAGGATAGAGGATAGGATAGGATAGAGGATAGAGGATAGGATTGAGGATAGGATAGGATAGAGGATAGGATAGGATAGAGGATAGGATAGGATAGAGGATAGGATAGGATAGAGGATATGATAGGATAGAGGATCGGATAGGATAGAGGATAGGATAGGATAGAGGATAGGATACGATAGAGGATAGGATATTATAGAGGATAGGATAGGATAGAGGATAGGATAGGATAGAGGATAGGATAGGATAGAGGATAGGATAGGATAGAGGATAGGATAGGATAGAGGATAGGATAGGATAGAGGATTGGATTGGATAGAGGATAGGATATAGGATTGGATAGGATAGAGGATAGGATACGATAGTGGATAGATTAGATGAGAGGATAGGATAGAAGATAGGATAGGATAGAGGATAGGATAGGATAGAGGATAGGATAGGATAGATGATAGGATAGGATAGAGGATAGGATAGGATAGAGGATAGTATAGGATCGAGGATAGGATAGGATAGAATATAGAATAGGATAGAGGATAGGATACTATAGAGGATAGGATAAGATAGAGGATCGGATAGGATGGAGGATAGGATAGGATAGGATAGAGGATAAGATAGGATAGAGGATAGGATAGGATAGAGGATTGGATACGATAGAGGATAGGATATTATAGAGGATAGGATAGGATAGAGGATAGGATAGGATAGAGGATAGGATAGGATAGAGGATAGGATAGGATAGAGGATAGGATAGGATAGAGGATAGAGGATAGGATTGAGGATAGGATAGGATAGAGGATAGGATAGGATAGAGGACAGGATAGGATAGAGGATAGGATAGGATAGAGGATATGATAGGATAGAGGATCGGATAGGATAGAGGATAGGATAGGATAGAGGATAGGATACGATAGAGGATAGGATATTATAGAGGATAGGATAGGATAGAGGATAGGATAGGATAGAGGATAGGATAGGATAGAGGATAGGATAGGATAGAGGATAGGATAGGATAGAGGATTGGATTGGATAGAGGATAGGATATAGGATTGGATACGATAGAGGATAGGATACGATAGTGGATAGATTAGATGAGAGGATAGGATAGAAGATAGGATAGGATAGAGGATAGGATAGGATAGAGGATAGGATAGGATAGAGGATAGGATAGGATAGAGGATAGGATAGGATAGAGGATAGTATAGGATAGAGGATAGGATAGGATAGAATATAGAATAGGATAGAGGATAGGATACTATAGAGGATAGGATAAGATAGAGGATCGGATAGGATGGAGGATAGGATAGGATAGAGAATACGATACGATAGAGTATACGACATAGGATTGGATAGGATAGAGGATAGGATACGATAGAGGATAGAATAGAATTGAGAATAGGATAGGATAGAGGATACGATATTATAGTGGCGAGGATCGAATAGAGGATAGGATAGCGGATAGTATAGGATAGAGGATCGGATAGGTGATTGGATAGGATAGAGGATGGGATAGGATAGAGGATAGTATAGGATAGAGGATAGGATAGCATAGAGGATAGGATAGGGGATTGGATAGCATAGAGTATAGGATACGATAGAGGATAGGATCGGATAGAGGATAGGATAGGGGATTGTATAGGATAGAGGATAGGATAGGATAGAGGATAGGATAGGATTGAGGATAGTATAGGATAGAGGATAGGATAGGATAGAGTATAAGATAGGATAGAGGATAGGATAGGATAGAGGATAGGATAGGATAGAGGATAGGATAGGATAGAGGATAGGATAGGATAGAGGATAGTATAGGATAGAGGATAGGATAGCATAGAGGATAGGATAGGATAGAGGATAGGATAGGATAGAGGATAGGATAGGATAGAGCATAGAGGATAGGATACGATAGAGGATAGGATAGGATAGAGGATAGGATAGGGGATTGGATAGGATAGGGGATAGGATAGGATAGAGGATAGGATAGGATTGAGGATAGGATAGGATAGAGGATAGGATAGGATAGAGGATAGGATAGGTGATTGGATTGGATAGAGGATAGGATAGGATAGAGGATAGGATAGGATAGAGGATAGGATAGGATTGAGGATAGTATAGGATAGAGGATAGGATAGGATAGAGTATAAGATAGGATAGAGGATAGGATAGGATAGAGGATAGGATAGGATAGAGGATAGGATAGGATAGAGGATAGGATAGGATAGAGGATAGGATAGGATAGAGGATAGAGGATAGGATTGAGGATAGGATAGGATAGAGGATAGGATAGGATAGAGGATAGGATAGGATAGAGGATAGTATAGGATAGAGGAAAGGATAGGATAGAGGATCGGATAGGTGATTGGATAGGATAGAGGATAGGATAGGATAGAGGATAGTATAGGATAGAGGATGGGATAGGATAGAGGATAGGATAGGATAGAGAATATGATAGGATAGAGGATCGGATAGGGGATTGGATAGGATAGAGGATAGGATAGGATAGAGGATAGGATAGGATAGAGGATAGGATAGGATAGAGGATAGGATAGGATTGAGGATAGTATTGGATAAAGGAAAGGATTGGATAGAGGATAGGATAGGTGATTGGATAGGATAGAGGATTGGATAGGATAGAGGATAGTATAGGATAGAGGATAGGATAGCATAGAGGATAGGATAGGGTAGGGGATTGGATAGGATAGAGGATAGGATAGGATAGAGGACAGGATAGGATTGAGGATAGGATAGGATAGAGGAAAGGATAGGATAGAGGATCGGATAGGTGATTGGATAGGATAGAGGATAGGATTGGATAGAGGATAGTATAGGATAGAGGATAGGATAGGATAGAATATAGAATAGGATAGAGGATAGGATACTATAGAGGATAGGATAAGATAGAGGATCGGACAGGATGGAGGATAGGATAGGATAGAGGATAGTGTAGGATAGAGGATAGGATAGGATAGAGGATAGGATAGGATAGCGGATAGAATAGGATATAGGATTGGATAGGATAGAGGATAGGATACGATAGAGGATAGGATAGGATAGAGGATAGGGTAGGGGATTGGATAGGATAGAGGATAGGATAGGATAGAGGAGAGGATAGGATTGAGGATAGGATAGGATAGAGGAAAGGATAGGATAGAGGATCGGATAGGTGATTGGATAGGATAGAGGATAGGATAGGATAGAGGATAGTATAGGATAGAGGATAGGATAGGATAGAATATAGAATAGGATAGAGGATAGGATACTATAGAGGATAGGATAAGATAGAGGATCGGATAGGATGGAGGATAGGATAGGATAGGATAGAGGATAAGATAGGATAGAGGATAGGATAGGATAGAGGATTGGATACGATAGAGGATAGGATATTATAGAGGATAGGATAGGATAGAGGATAGGATAGGATAGAGGATAGGATAGGATAGAGGATAGGATAGGATAGAGGATAGAGGATAGGATTGAGGATAGGATAGGATAGAGGATAGGATAGGATAGAGGATAGGATAGGATAGAGGATAGGATAGGATAGAGGATTGGATTGGATAGAGGATAGGATATAGGATTGGATAGGATAGAGGATAGGATACGATAGTGGATAGATTAGATGAGAGGATAGGATAGAAGATAGGATAGGATAGAGGATAGGATAGGATAGAGGATAGGATAGGATAAAGGATAGGATAGGATAGAGGATAGGATAGGATAGAGGATAGTATAGGATAGAGGATAGGATAGGATAGAATATAGAATAGGATAGAGGATAGGATACTATAGAGGATAGGATAAGATAGAGGATCGGATAGGATGGAGGATAGGATAGGATAGAGAATACGATACGATAGAGTATACGACATAGGATTGGATAGGATAGAGGATAGGATACGATAGAGGATAGAATAGAATTGAGAATAGGATAGGATAGAGGATACGATATTATAGTGGCGAGGATCGAATAGAGGATAGGATAGCGGATAGTATAGGATGGAGGATCGGATAGGTGATTGGATAGGATAGAGGATGGGATAGGATAGAGGATAGTATAGGATAGAGGATAGGATAGCATAGAGGATAGGATAGGGGATTGTATAGCATAGAGTATAGGATACGATAGAGGATAGGATCGGATAGAGGATAGGATAGGGGATTGTATAGGATAGAGGATAGGATAGGATAGAGGATAGGATAGGATTGAGGATAGTATAGGATAGAGGATAGGATAGGATAGAGTATAAGATAGGATAGAGGATAGGATAGGATAGAGGATAGGATAGGATAGAGGATAGGATAGGATAGAGGATAGGATAGGATAGAGGATAGTATAGGATAGAGGATAGGATAGCATAGAGGATAGGATAGGATAGAGGATAGGATAGGATAGAGGATAGGATAGGATAGAGCATAGAGGATAGGATACGATAGAGGATAGGATAGGATAAAGGATAGGATAGGGGATTGGATAGGATAGAGGATAGGATAGGATAAAGGATAGGATAGGATTGAGGATAGGATAGGATAGAGGATAGGATAGGATAGAGGATAGGATAGGTGATTGGATTGGATAGAGGATAGGATAGGATAGAGGATAGGATAGGATAGAGGATAGGATAGGATTGAGGATAGTATAGGATAGAGGATAGGATAGGATAGAGTATAAGATAGGATAGAGGATAGGATAGGATAGAGGATAGGATAGGATAGAGGATATGATAGGATAGAGGATAGGATAGGATAGAGGATAGGATAGGTGATTGGATTGGATAGAGGATAGGATAGGATAGAGGATAGGATAGGATAGAGGATAGGATAGGATTGAGGATAGTATAGGATAGAGGATAGGATAGGATAGAGTATAAGATAGGATAGAGGATAGGATAGGATAGAGGATAGGATAGGATAGAGGATAGGATAGGATAGAGGATAGGATAGGATAGAGGATAGGATAGGATAGAGGATAGAGGATAGGATTGAGGATAGGATAGGATAGAGGATAGGATAGGATAGAGGATAGGATAGGATAGAGGATAGGATAGGTGATTGGATTGGATAGAGGATAGGATAGGATAGAGGATAGGATAGGATAGAGGATAGGATAGGATTGAGGATAGTATAGGATAGAGGATAGGATAGGATAGAGTATAAGATAGGATAGAGGATAGGATAGGATAGAGGATAGGATACGATAGAGGATAGGATATTATAGAGGATAGGATAGGATAGAGGATAGGATAGGATAGAGGATAGGATAGGATAGAGGATAGGATAGGATAGAGGATAGGATAGGATAGAGGATTGGATTGGATAGAGGATAGGATATAGGATTGGATAGGATAGAGGATAGGATACGATAGTGGATAGATTAGATGAGAGGATAGGATAGAAGATAGGATAGGATAGAGGATAGGATAGGATAGAGGATAGGATAGGATAAAGGATAGGATAGGATAGAGGATAGGATAGGATAGAGGATAGTATAGGATAGAGGATAGGATAGGATAGAATATAGAATAGGATAGAGGATAGGATACTATAGAGGATAGGATAAGATAGAGGATCGGATAGGATGGAGGATAGGATAGGATAGAGAATACGATACGATAGAGTATACGACATAGGATTGGATAGGATAGAGGATAGGATACGATAGAGGATAGAATAGAATTGAGAATAGGATAGGATAGAGGATACGATATTATAGTGGCGAGGATCGAATAGAGGATAGGATAGCGGATAGTATAGGATAGAGGATCGGATAGGTGATTGGATAGGATAGAGGATGGGATAGGATAGAGGATAGTATAGGATAGAGGATAGGATAGCATAGAGGATAGGATAGGGGATTGGATAGCATAGAGTATAGGATACGATAGAGGATAGGATCGGATAGAGGATAGGATAGGGGATTGTATAGGATAGAGGATAGGATAGGATAGAGGATAGGATAGGATTGAGGATAGTATAGGATAGAGGATAGGATAGGATAGAGTATAAGATAGGATAGAGGATAGGATAGGATAGAGGATAGGATAGGATAGAGGATAGGATAGGATAGAGGATAGGATAGGATAGAGGATAGTATAGGATAGAGGATAGGATAGCATAGAGGATAGGATAGGATAGAGGATAGGATAGGATAGAGGATAGGATAGGATAGAGCATAGAGGATAGGATACGATAGAGGATAGGATAGGATAAAGGATAGGATAGGGGATTGGATAGGATAGAGGATAGGATAGGATAGAGGATAGGATAGGATTGAGGATAGGATAGGATAGAGGATAGGATAGGATAGAGGATAGGATAGGTGATTGGATTGGATAGAGGATAGGATAGGATAGAGGATAGGATAGGATAGAGGATAGGATAGGATTGAGGATAGTATAGGATAGAGGATAGGATAGGATAGAGTATAAGATAGGATAGAGGATAGGATAGGATAGAGGATAGGATAGGATAGAGGATATGATAGGATAGAGGATAGGATAGGATAGAGGATAGGATAGGTGATTGGATTGGATAGAGGATAGGATAGGATAGAGGATAGGATAGGATAGAGGATAGGATAGGATTGAGGATAGTATAGGATAGAGGATAGGATAGGATAGAGTATAAGATAGGATAGAGGATAGGATAGGATAGAGGATAGGATAGGATAGAGGATAGGATAGGATAGAGGATAGGATAGGATAGAGGATAGGATAGGTGATTGGATAGGATAGAGGATGGGATAGGATAGAGGATAGTATAGGATAGAGGATAGGATAGCATAGAGGATAGGATAGGGGATTGGATAGCATAGAGTATAGGATACGATAGAGGATAGGATCGGATAGAGGATAGGATAGGGGATTGTATAGGATAGAGGATAGGATAGGATAGAGGATAGGATAGGATTGAGGATAGTATAGGATAGAGGATAGGATAGGATAGAGTATAAGATAGGATAGAGGATAGGATAGGATAGAGGATAGGATAGGATAGAGGATAGGATAGGATAGAGGATAGGATAGGATAGAGGATAGTATAGGATAGAGGATAGGATAGCATAGAGGATAGGATAGGATAGAGGATAGGATAGGATAGAGGATAGGATAGGATAGAGCATAGAGGATAGGATACGATAGAGGATAGGATAGGATAAAGGATAGGATAGGGGATTGGATAGGATAGAGGATAGGATAGGATAGAGGATAGGATAGGATTGAGGATAGGATAGGATAGAGGATAGGATAGGATAGAGGATAGGATAGGTGATTGGATTGGATAGAGGATAGGATAGGATAGAGGATAGGATAGGATAGAGGATAGGATAGGATTGAGGATAGTATAGGATAGAGGATAGGATAGGATAGAGTATAAGATAGGATAGAGGATAGGATAGGATAGAGGATAGGATAGGATAGAGGATATGATAGGATAGAGGATAGGATAGGATAGAGGATAGGATAGGTGATTGGATTGGATAGAGGATAGGATAGGATAGAGGATAGGATAGGATAGAGGATAGGATAGGATTGAGGATAGTATAGGATAGAGGATAGGATAGGATAGAGTATAAGATAGGATAGAGGATAGGATAGGATAGAGGATAGGATAGGATAGAGGATAGGATAGGATAGAGGATAGGATAGGATAGAGGATAGGATAGGATAGAGGATAGAGGATAGGATTGAGGATAGGATAGGATAGAGGATAGGATAGGATAGAGGATAGGATAGGATAGAGGATAGGATAGGTGATTGGATTGGATAGAGGATAGGATAGGATAGAGGATAGGATAGGATAGAGGATAGGATAGGATTGAGGATAGTATAGGATAGAGGATAGGATAGGATAGAGTATAAGATAGGATAGAGGATAGGATAGGATAGAGGATAGGATAGGATTGAGGATAGGATAGGATAGAGGATAGGATAGGATAGAGGATAGGATAGGTGATTGGATTGGATAGAGGATAGGATAGGATAGAGGATAGGATAGGATAGAGGATAGGATAGGATTGAGGATAGTATAGGATAGAGGATAGGATAGGATAGAGTATAAGATAGGATAGAGGATAGGATAGGATAGAGGATAGGATAGGATAGAGGATATGATAGGATAGAGGATAGGATAGGATAGAGGATAGGATAGGTGATTGGATTGGATAGAGGATAGGATAGGATAGAGGATAGGATAGGATAGAGGATAGGATAGGATTGAGGATAGTATAGGATAGAGGATAGGATAGGATAGAGTATAAGATAGGATAGAGGATAGGATAGGATAGAGGATAGGATAGGATAGAGGATAGGATAGGATAGAGGATAGGATAGGATAGAGGATAGGATAGGATAGAGGATAGAGGATAGGATTGAGGATAGGATAGGATAGAGGATAGGATAGGATAGAGGATAGGATAGGATAGAGGATAGGATAGGTGATTGGATTGGATAGAGGATAGGATAGGATAGAGGATAGGATAGGATAGAGGATAGGATAGGATTGAGGATAGTATAGGATAGAGGATAGGATAGGATAGAGTATAAGATAGGATAGAGGATAGGATAGGATAGAGGATAGGATACGATAGAGGATAGGATATTATAGAGGATAGGATAGGATAGAGGATAGGATAGGATAGAGGATAGGATAGGATAGAGGATAGGATAGGATAGAGGATAGGATAGGATAGAGGATTGGATTGGATAGAGGATAGGATATAGGATTGGATAGGATAGAGGATAGGATACGATAGTGGATAGATTAGATGAGAGGATAGGATAGAAGATAGGATAGGATAGAGGATAGGATAGGATAGAGGATAGGATAGGATAAAGGATAGGATAGGATAGAGGATAGGATAGGATAGAGGATAGTATAGGATAGAGGATAGGATAGGATAGAATATAGAATAGGATAGAGGATAGGATACTATAGAGGATAGGATAAGATAGAGGATCGGATAGGATGGAGGATAGGATAGGATAGAGAATACGATACGATAGAGTATACGACATAGGATTGGATAGGATAGAGGATAGGATACGATAGAGGATAGAATAGAATTGAGAATAGGATAGGATAGAGGATACGATATTATAGTGGCGAGGATCGAATAGAGGATAGGATAGCGGATAGTATAGGGTAGAGGATCGGATAGGTGATTGGATAGGATAGAGGATGGGATAGGATAGAGGATAGTATAGGATAGAGGATAGGATAGCATAGAGGATAGGATAGGGGATTGGATAGCATAGAGTATAGGATACGATAGAGGATAGGATCGGATAGAGGATAGGATAGGGGATTGTATAGGATAGAGGATAGGATAGGATAGAGGATAGGATAGGATTGAGGATAGTATAGGATAGAGGATAGGATAGGATAGAGTATAAGATAGGATAGAGGATAGGATAGGATAGAGGATAGGATAGGATAGAGGATAGGATAGGATAGAGGATAGGATAGGATAGAGGATAGTATAGGATAGAGGATAGGATAGCATAGAGGATAGGATAGGATAGAGGATAGGATAGGATAGAGGATAGGATAGGATAGAGCATAGAGGATAGGATACGATAGAGGATAGGATAGGATAAAGGATAGGATAGGGGATTGGATAGGATAGAGGATAGGATAGGATAGAGGATAGGATAGGATTGAGGATAGGATAGGATAGAGGATAGGATAGGATAGAGGATAGGATAGGTGATTGGATTGGATAGAGGATAGGATAGGATAGAGGATAGGATAGGATAGAGGATAGGATAGGATTGAGGATAGTATAGGATAGAGGATAGGATAGGATAGAGTATAAGATAGGATAGAGGATAGGATAGGATAGAGGATAGGATAGGATAGAGGATATGATAGGATAGAGGATAGGATAGGATAGAGGATAGGATAGGTGATTGGATTGGATAGAGGATAGGATAGGATAGAGGATAGGATAGGATAGAGGATAGGATAGGATTGAGGATAGTATAGGATAGAGGATAGGATAGGATAGAGTATAAGATAGGATAGAGGATAGGATAGGATAGAGGATAGGATAGGATAGAGGATAGGATAGGATAGAGGATAGGATAGGATAGAGGATAGGATAGGATAGAGGATAGAGGATAGGATTGAGGATAGGATAGGATAGAGGATAGGATAGGATAGAGGATAGGATAGGATAGAGGATAGGATAGGTGATTGGATTGGATAGAGGATAGGATAGGATAGAGGATAGGATAGGATAGAGGATAGGATAGGATTGAGGATAGTATAGGATAGAGGATAGGATAGGATAGAGTATAAGATAGGATAGAGGATAGGATAGGATAGAGGATAGGATAGGATTGAGGATAGGATAGGATAGAGGATAGGATAGGATAGAGGATAGGATAGGTGATTGGATTGGATAGAGGATAGGATAGGATAGAGGATAGGATAGGATAGAGGATAGGATAGGATTGAGGATAGTATAGGATAGAGGATAGGATAGGATAGAGTATAAGATAGGATAGAGGATAGGATAGGATAGAGGATAGGATAGGATAGAGGATAGGATAGGATAGAGGATAGGATAGGATAGAGGATAGGATAGGATAGAGGATAGAGGATAGGATTGAGGATAGGATAGGATAGAGGATAGGATAGGATAGAGGATAGGATAGGATAGAGGATAGTATAGGATAGAGGAAAGGATAGGATAGAGGATCGGATAGGTGATTGGATAGGATAGAGGATAGGATAGGATAGAGGATAGTATAGGATAGAGGATGGGATAGGATAGAGGATAGGATAGGATAGAGGATATGATAGGATAGAGGATCGGATAGGGGATTGGATAGGATAGAGGATAGGATAGGATAGAGGATAGGATAGGATAGAGGATAGGATAGGATAGAGGATAGGATAGGATTGAGGATAGTATTGGATAAAGGAAAGGATTGGATAGAGGATAGGATAGGTGATTGGATAGGATAGAGGATTGGATAGGATAGAGGATAGTATAGGATAGAGGATAGGATAGCATAGAGGATAGGATAGGGTAGGGGATTGGATAGGATAGAGGATAGGATAGGATAGAGGACAGGATAGGATCGAGGATAGGATAGGATAGAGGAAAGGATAGGATAGAGGATCGGATAGGTGATTGGATAGGATAGAGGATAGGATTGGATAGAGGATAGTATAGGATAGAGGATAGGATAGGATAGAATATAGAATAGGATAGAGGATAGGATACTATAGAGGATAGGATAAGATAGAGGATCGGACAGGATGGAGGATAGGATAGGATAGAGGATAGTGTAGGATAGAGGATAGGATAGGATAGAGGATAGGATAGGATAGCGGATAGGATAGGATATAGGATTGGATAGGATAGAGGATAGGATACGATAGAGGATAGGATAGGATAGAGGATAGGGTAGGGGATTGGATAGGATAGAGGATAGGATAGGATAGAGGAGAGGATAGGATTGAGGATAGGATAGGATAGAGGAAAGGATAGGATAGAGGATCGGATAGGTGATTGGATAGGATAGAGGATAGGATAGGATAGAGGATAGTATAGGATAGAGGATAGGATAGGATAGAATATAGAATAGGATAGAGGATAGGATACTATAGAGGATAGGATAAGATAGAGGATCGGATAGGATGGAGGATAGGATAGGATAGGATAGAGGATAAGATAGGATAGAGGATAGGATAGGATAGAGGATTGGATACGATAGAGGATAGGATATTATAGAGGATAGGATAGGATAGAGGATAGGATAGGATAGAGGATAGGATAGGATAGAGGATAGGATAGGATAGAGGATAGAGGATAGGATTGAGGATAGGATAGGATAGAGGATAGGATAGGATAGAGGACAGGATAGGATAGAGGATAGGATAGGATAGAGGATATGATAGGATAGAGGATCGGATAGGATAGAGGATAGGATAGGATAGAGGATAGGATACGATAGAGGATAGGATATTATAGAGGATAGGATAGGATAGAGGATAGGATAGGATAGAGGATAGGATAGGATAGAGGATAGGATAGGATAGAGGATAGGATAGGATAGAGGATTGGATTGGATAGAGGATAGGATATAGGATTGGATAGGATAGAGGATAGGATACGATAGTGGATAGATTAGATGAGAGGATAGGATAGAAGATAGGATAGGATAGAGGATAGGATAGGATAGAGGATAGGATAGGATAAAGGATAGGATAGGATAGAGGATAGGATAGGATAGAGGATAGTATAGGATAGAGGATAGGATAGGATAGAATATAGAATAGGATAGAGGATAGGATACTATAGAGGATAGGATAAGATAGAGGATCGGATAGGATGGAGGATAGGATAGGATAGAGAATACGATACGATAGAGTATACGACATAGGATTGGATAGGATAGAGGATAGGATACGATAGAGGATAGAATAGAATTGAGAATAGGATAGGATAGAGGATACGATATTATAGTGGCGAGGATCGAATAGAGGATAGGATAGCGGATAGTATAGGATAGAGGATCGGATAGGTGATTGGATAGGATAGAGGATGGGATAGGATAGAGGATAGTATAGGATAGAGGATAGGATAGCATAGAGGATAGGATAGGGGATTGGATAGCATAGAGTATAGGATACGATAGAGGATCGGATCGGATAGAGGATAGGATAGGGGATTGTATAGGATAGAGGATAGGATAGGATAGAGGATAGGATAGGATTGAGGATAGTATAGGATAGAGGATAGGATAGGATAGAGTATAAGATAGGATAGAGGATAGGATAGGATAGAGGATAGGATAGGATAGAGGATAGGATAGGATAGAGGATAGGATAGGATAGAGGATAGTATAGGATAGAGGATAGGATAGCATAGAGGATAGGATAGGATAGAGGATAGGATAGGATAGAGGATAGGATAGGATAGAGCATAGAGGATAGGATACGATAGAGGATAGGATAGGATAAAGGATAGGATAGGGGATTGGATAGGATAGAGGATAGGATAGGATAGAGGATAGGATAGGATTGAGGATAGGATAGGATAGAGGATAGGATAGGATAGAGGATAGGATAGGTGATTGGATTGGATAGAGGATAGGATAGGATAGAGGATAGGATAGGATAGAGGATAGGATAGGATTGAGGATAGTATAGGATAGAGGATAGGATAGGATAGAGTATAAGATAGGATAGAGGATAGGATAGGATAGAGGATAGGATAGGATAGAGGATATGATAGGATAGAGGATAGGATAGAGGATAGGATAGTGGATTGTATAGGATAGAGGATAGGATAGGATAGAGGATAGGATACGATAGAGGATAGGATATTATAGAGGATAGGATAGGATAGAGGATAGGATAGGATAGAGGATAGGATAGGATAGAGGATAGGATAGGATAGAGGATAGGATAGGGTAGAGGATAGGATAGGATAGAGGACAGGATAGGTGATTGGATAGGATAGAGGATAGGATAGGATAGAGGATAGTATAGGATAGAGGATAGGATAGGATAGAGGATAGGATAGGATAGAGGATAGGATAGGGTAGAGGATAGGATAGGATAGAGGACAGGATAGGTGATTGGATAGGATAGAGGATAGGATAGGATAGAGGATAGTATAGGATAGAGGATAGGATAGGATAGAGGATAGTATAGGATAGTGGATAGGATAGCATAGAGGATAGGATAGGGGATTGGATAGGATAGAGTATAGGATACGATAGAGGATAGGATCGGATTGAGGATAGGATAGGGGATTGTATAGGATAGAGGACAGGAGACGATAGACGATAGGATAGGTTAGAGTATAAGATAGGATAGAGGATAGGATAGGATAGAGGATAGGATAGGATAGAGGATAGGATAGGATAGTGGATAGGATAGGATAGAGGATAGGATATAGGATTGGATAGGATATAGGATTGGATAGGATAGAGGATAGGATACGATAGTGGATAGGATAGATGATAGGATAGGATAGAAGATAGGATAGGATAGAGGATAGGATAGGATAGAGGATAGGATACGATAGAGGATAGGATACGATAGTGGATAGGATAGATGATAGGATAGGATAGAAGATAGGATAGGATAGAGGATAGGATAGGATAGAGGATAGGATACGATAGAGGATAGGATAGGATAGAGGATAGGATAGGATAGAGGATAGGATAGGATAGAGGATAGGATAGGATAGAGGATAGGATAGGATAGATGATAGGATAGGATAGAGGATAGGATAGAGGATAGGATAGAGGATGGGATAGAGGATAGGATAGAGGATAGGATAGGATAGAGGATAGAATAGGATAGAGGATAGGATAGGATTGAGGATAGGATAGGATAGAGGATAGGATATTATAGAGGATAGGAAAGGATAGAGGATAAGATAGGATAGAGGATAGGATAGGATAGAGGATTGGATAGGATAGGATAGAGGATAGGATAGGATAGAGGATAGGTTAGGATAGAGGATAGGATAGGATAGAGGATATGATAGGATAGAGGATCGGATAGGGGATTGGATAGGATAGAGGATAGGATAGGATAGAGGATAGGATAGGATAGAGGATAGGATAGGATAGAGGATAGGATAGGATAGAGGATAGGATAGGATAGAGGATAGGATAGGATAGAGGATAGAGGATAGGATTGAGGATAGGATAGGATAGAGGATAGGAAAGGATAGAGGACAGGATAGGATAGAGGATAGGATAGGATAGAGGATATGATAGGATAGAGGATCGGATAGGATAGAGGATAGGATAGGATAGAGGATAGGATACGATAGAGGATAGGATATTATAGAGGATAGGATATGATAGAGGATAGGATAGGATAGAGGATAGGATAGGATAGAGGATAGGATAGGATAGAGGATAGGATAGGATAGAGGATTGGATTGGATAGAGGATAGGATATAGGATTGGATAGGATAGAGGATAGGATACGATAGTGGATAGATTAGATGAGAGGATAGGATAGAAGATAAGATAGGATAGAGGATAGGATAGGATAGAGGATAGGATAGGATAGAGGATAGGATAGGATAGAGGATAGGATAGGATAGAGGATAGTATAGGATAGAGGATAGGATAGGATAGAATATAGACTAGGATAGAGGATAGGATACTATAGAGGATAGGATAAGATAGAGGATCGGATGGGATGGAGGATAGGATAGGATAGAGAATACGATACGATAGAGTATACGACATAGGATTGGATAGGATAGAGGATAGGATACGATAGAGGATAGAATAGAATTGAGAATAGGATAGGATAGAGGATACGATATTATAGTGGCGAGGATCGAATAGAGGATAGGATAGCGGATGGTATAGGATAGAGGATCGGATAGGTGATTGGATAGGATAGAGGATAGGATAGGATAGAGGATAGTATAGGATAGAGGATAGGATAGCATAGAGGATAGGATAGGGGATTGGATAGCATAGAGTATAGGATACGATAGAGGATAGGATCGGATAGAGGATAGGATAGGGGATTGTATAGGATAGAGGATAGGATAGGATAGAGGATAGGATAGGATTGAGGATAGTATAGGATAGAGGATAGGATATGATAGAGTATAAGATAGGATAGAGGTTAGGATAGGATAGAGGATAGGATAGGATAGAGGATAGGATAGGATAGAGGATAGGATAGGGTAGAGGATAGTATAGGATAGAGGATAGGATAGCATAGAGGATAGGATAGGATAGAGGATAGGATAGGATAGAGGATAGAGGATAGGATACGATAGAGGATAGGATAGGATAGAGGATAGGATAGGGGATTGGATAGGATAGAGGATAGGATAGGATAGAGGATAGGATAGGATTGAGGATAGGATAGGATAGAGGATAGGATAGGATAGAGGATAGGATAGGTGATTGGATAGGATAGAGGATAGGATAGGATAGAGGATAGGATAGGATTGAGGATAGTATAGGATAGAGGATAGGATAGGATAGAGTATAAGATAGGATAGAGGATAGGATAGGATAAAGGATAGGATAGGATAGAGGATAGGATAGGATAGAGGAGAGGATAGGATAGAGGATAGGATAGGATAGAGGATAGAGGATAGGATTGAGGATAGGATAGGATAGAGGATAGGATAGGATAGAGGATAGGATAGGATAGAGGATAGGATAGGATAGAGGATATGATAGGATAGAGGATCGGATATGATAGAGGATAGGATAGGATAGAGGATAGGATACGATAGAGAATAGGATATTATAGAGGATAGGATAGGATAGAGGATAGGTTAGGATAGAGGATAGGATAGGATAGAGGATAGTATAGGATAGAGGATAGGATAGGATAGGATAGAGGATAGGATAGGGTAGAGGATACGATAGGATAGAGGATAGGATAGGATAGAGGATAGGATAGGATACAGGATAGGATAGGATAGAGGATAGGATAGGATTGAGGATAGGATAGGATAGAGGATAGGATATTATAGAGGATAGGATAGGATAGAGGATAGGATAGTATAGAGGATAGGATAGGATAGAGGATAGGATAGGATAGATGATAGGATAGGAAAGAGGATAGGATAGGATAGAGGATAGGATAGGATAGAGGATAGGATAGGGGATTGTATAGGATAGAGGACAGGAGACGATAGAGGATAGGATAGAGGATAGGTTAGGGGATTGGATAGGATAGAGGATAGGATAGGATAGAGGATAGGATAGAGGATAGGATAGGATAGAGGATAGGATAGGATAGAGGATAGGATAGGATAGAAGATAGGAAAGGATAGAGGATAGGATAGGATAGAGGATAGGATATTATAGAGGATAGGATAGGATAGAGGATAGGATAGGATAGAGGATGGGATAGGATAGCGTATAGGATAGGATATAGGATTGGATAGGATAGAGGGTAGGATACGATAGAGGATAGGATGGGATAGAGGATAGGTTAGGGGATTGGGTAGGATAGAGGATAGGATAGGATAGAGGATAGGATAGAGGATAGGATAGGGTAGAGGATAGGGTAGGATAGAGGATAGGATAGGTGATTGGATAGGATAGAGGATAGGATAGGATAGAGGATAGTATAGGATGGATTATAGGATAGGATAGAGGATAGTATAGGATAGTGGATAGGATAGCATAGAGGATAGGATAGGGGATTCGATAGGATAGAGTATAGGATACGATAGAGGATAGGATCGGATAGAGGATAGGATAGGGGATTGTATAGGATAGAGGACAGGAGACGATAGAGGATAGGATAGGTTAGACGATAGGATAGGATAGAGGATAGGATAAGATAGATGATAGGATAGGATAGAGGATAGGATAGAGGATAGGATAGAGGATAGGATAGAGGATAGGATAGAGGATAGGATAGGATAGAGGATAGAATAGGATAGAGGATAGGATAGTATTGAGGATAGGATAGGATAGAGGATAGGATATTATAGAGGATAGGATAGGATAGAGGATAAGATAGGATAGAGGATAGGATAGGATAGAGGATTGGATAGGATAGGATAGAGGATAGGATAGGATAGAGGATAGGTTAGGATAGAGGATAGGATAGGATAGAGGATATGATAGGATAGAGGATCGGAATGGGGGATTGGATAGGATAGAGGATAGGATAGGATAGAGGATAGGATAGGATTGAGGATAGTATAGGATAGAGGAAAGGATAGGATAGAGGATCGGATAGGTGATTGGATAAGATAGAGGATAGGATAGGATAGAGGATAGGATAGGATTGAGGATAGTATAGGATAGAGGATAGGATAGGATAGAGTATAAGATAGGATAGAGGATAGGATAGGATAGAGGATAGGATAGGATAGAGGATAGGATAGGATAGAGGATAGCATAGGATAGAGGATATGATAGGATAGAGGATAGGATAGGATAGAGGATAGGATAGGATAGAGGATAGGATAGAGGATAGGATAGTGGATTGTATAGGATAGAGGATAGGATAGGATAGAGGATAGGATACGATAGAGGATAGGATATTATAGAGGATAGGATAGGATAGAGGATAGTATAGGATGGATTATAGGATAGGATAGAGGATAGTATAGGATAGTGGATAGGATAGCATAGAGGATAGGATAGGGGATTCGATAGGATAGAGTATAGGATACGATAGAGGATAGGATCGGATAGAGGATAGGATAGGGGATTGTATAGGATAGAGGACAGGAGACGATAGAGGATAGGATAGGTTAGACGATAGGATAGGATAGAGGATAGGATAAGATAGATGATAGGATAGGATAGAGGATAGGATAGAGGATAGGATAGAGGATAGGATAGAGGATAGGATAGAGGATAGGATAGGATAGAGGATAGAATAGGATAGAGGATAGGATAGGATTGAGGATAGGATAGGATAGAGGATAGGATAGGATAGAGGATAAGATAGGATAGGATAGAGGATAGGATAGGATAGAGGATAGGTTAGGATAGAGGATAGGATAGGATAGAGGATATGATAGGATAGAGGATCGGATAGGGGATTGGATAGGATAGAGGGTAGGATAGGATAGAGGATAGGATAGGATAGTGGATAGGATAGCATAGAGGATAGGATAGGGGATTCGATAGGATAGAGTATAGGATACGATAGAGGATAGGATCGGATAGAGGATAGGATAGGGGATTGTATAGGATAGAGGACAGGAGACGATAGAGGATAGGATAGGTTAGACGATAGGATAGGATAGAGGATAGGATAAGATAGATGATAGGATATTATAGAGGATAGGATAGAGGATAGGATAGAGGGTAGGATAGAGGATAGGATAGAGGATAGGATAGGATAGAGGATAGAATAGGATAGAGGATAGGATAGGATTGAGGATAGGATAGGATAGAGGATAGGATATTATAGAGGATAGGATAGGATAGAGGATAAGATAGGATAGAGGATAGGATAGGATAGAGGATTGGATAGGATAGGATAGAGGATAGGATAGGATAGAGGATAGGTTAGGATAGAGGATAGGATAGGATAGAGGATATGATAGGATAGAGGATCCGATAGGGGATTGGATAGGATAGAGGATAGGATAGGATAGAGGATAGGATAGGATTGAGGATAGTATAGGATAGAGGAAAGGATAGGATAGAGGATCGGATAGGTGATTGGATAAGATAGAGGATAGGATAGGATAGAGGATAGGATAGGATTGAGGATAGTATAGGATAGAGGATAGGATAGGATAGAGTATAAGATAGGATAGAGGATAGGATAGGATAGAGGATAGGATAGGATAGAGGATAGGATAGGATAGAGGATAGGATAGGATAGAGGATAGTATAGGATAGAGGATAGGATAGCATAGAGGATAGGATAGGATAGAGGACAGGATAGGATAGAGGATAGGATAGGATAGAGGATAGAGGATAGGATACGATAGAGGATAGGATAGGATAGAGGATAGGATAGGGGATTGGATAGGATAGAGGATAGGATAGGATAGAGGATAGGATAGTATTGAGGATAGGATAGGATAGAGGATAGGATAGGATAGAGGATATGATAGGATAGAGGATCGGATAGGATAGAGGATAGGATAGGATAGAGGATAGGATAGGATAGAGGATAGGATAGGATAGAGGATAAGATAGGATAGAGGATAGGATAGGATAGAGGATTGGATAGGATAGGATAGAGGATAGGATAGGATAGAGGGTAGGTTAGGATAGAGGATAGGATAGGATAGAGGATATGATAGGATAGAGGATCGGATAGGGGATTGGATAGGATAGAGGATAGGATAGGATAGAGGATAGGATAGGATGGAGGATAGTATAGGATAGAGGAAAGGATAGGATAGAGGATCGGATAGGTGATTGGATAAGATAGAGGATAGGATAGGATAGAGGATAGGATAGGATTGAGGATAGTATAGGATAGAGGATAGGATAGGATAGAGTATAAGATAGGATAGAGGATAGGATAGGATAGAGGATAGGATAGGATAGAGGATAGGATAGGATAGAGGATAGGATAGGATAGTGGATAGGATAGCATAGAGGATAGGATAGGGGATTCGATAGGATAGAGTATAGGATACGATAGAGGATAGGATCGGATAGAGGATAGGATAGGGGATTGTATAGGATAGAGGACAGGAGACGATAGAGGATAGGATAGGTTAGACGATAGGATAGGATAGAGGATAGGATAAGATAGATGATAGGATAGGATAGAGGATAGGATAGAGGATAGGATAGAGGGTAGGATAGAGGATAGGATAGAGGATAGGATAGGATAGAGGATAGAATAGGATAGAGGATAGGATAGGATTGAGGATAGGATAGGATAGAGGGTAGGATATTATAGTGGATAGGATAGGATAGAGGATAAGATAGGATAGAGGATAGGATAGGATAGAGGATTGGATAGGATAGGATAGAGGATAGGATAGGATAGAGGATAGGTTAGGATAGAGGATACGATAGGATAGAGGATATGATAGGATAGAGGATCGGATAGGGGATTGGATAGGATAGAGGATAGGATAGGATAGAGGATAGGATAGGATTGAGGATAGTATAGGATAGAGGAAAGGATAGGATAGAGGATCGGATAGGTGATTGGATAAGATAGAGGATAGGATAGGATTGAGGATAGGATAGGATTGAGGATAGTATAGGATAGAGGATAGGATAGGATAGAGTATAAGATAGGATAGAGGATAGTATAGGATAGAGGATAGGATAGCATAGAGGATAGGATAGGATAGAGGACAGGATAGGATAGAGGATAGGATAGGATAGAGGGAGGAGTTGGTTGTGGACGCGCCACTAGGTGACACGAATCTAGAGAGCTCCGCAAACTTACGAGGATTTTAGAGGTTTTAGCGAACGTATATATATAGAAGTGATACCGGTGGAAGGGCTAATAACCCAAAACGAGGTGGAATATAAATTATAAGTGAGGACAGTGAGAAAATATACGAAAAGTGTGTTAGAAGAGAGAGAAGGACTGTTGGCCCACGTGGCGACAGTTCAACAGTATAGGAGCCCTGTAAGAGGGAAGGAGGGAACTCAAAGGAAAAATATTGATTGGGGAAGGTGCGCGACCGCGGCAGGAGTTTTCCGAGCTTTGAATCGGGAAAATCGGTGCGTGGATTGCGAATATATTAAGGTTTTATAGTCTAAGAGTAACGGCCACGTGGTTTGAGAACGGCCACGAACTATAGAGAGTGAAGAGTGTAAACTCTGTGCAAGAGAGGGCGCCACAGGAGGGCAACCGTAGGCAGAAGGATAAAGAGCTGACTAGAGGGGCAAACTCGCATGGGATCCGGTACAGCGAGCTGATTGGCCAATCGGGAAAGAGCAGCCAATCGCAACAAAGGAGCGAGTTTAGTATAGCAAAAGACTGGATATAAGAATATTAGTAGGATTAGCTATAATATTAATAGAATTAGACCTAGGTTAAGCAACATTAATAATAGGAGGATAATTAGTAACATTTTAGCGTAATTGTAAATAATTTAGAATAGATTAAATTTGTTAAGAAGGGTACAGCGACAATAAAAGTATTAATATTAAGTAGTAGTATAGTGCAAGTGTTTAGGTTTTAGTTTTAGCTAGATAGTAATACTGGTTTTAGTGATATTATCAGTAAAATAGGATAGGGGTAGGATTAAGATTTAGGACTTAGGAATAACGATCAGGTTAAGAAATAAAAGAAAGAGGAAAGAAATAATTACAAAATATGATTCGGCACAGCCCGAAAAAACAAAGCGATAAGGGAGGGGGGGATAGTAACAAGGGAGGGGGGGAAATGGAGGTATTCTTAACTCCGGACGCCCCCAGAAAAATGGAGAAAATGGGGAAAAACGTAAAAAGCGGACCGTTCGTGTACTTAGGGGAGAAATTGGCGGAAAAAAGGGACAGGACTAGCGGAAACGAAACAGATACGGACTCGATAGACTCGAGATCGTGTGAAGGACTAAGAATAACAAAAAGTAAAAGGAAAAAGGTGGTAGAAAAACCGGAAATAGTAAGCATGGAACCGATAGTTCATATAAGCGATTCGGGTGCTGAGGAGGAAACATACAGAAAAGGAGAGGAGGGAGATGTGTTCGAGGAGATCAAGGAACTGGAACACCTCCTGAGGAAAACTAGGAACTCCACGAGAGAGGTAAGGGGATACACGATAGAAAATAGTGAACTTCTCAGGGCAAACATTGTGAAACATGCTGCACAAGCGGCTAGACAACTAGAGGCAGCTTTGACGAGAGTCATAAGTATTGGATTAAGGGTGGAAAACCAAAAGCTAAAAAAGGCACTACAGATAAGGGAGCAGGGGACGCAAAGTTCCCCTTGTCTCGAGAATAGGGGAAAGATGGGGGAAGGAAATATGGACAGAAAGCATAGGGAATATAGGCAACAAAGGAAGAGCAGAACGAAACAGTGGGAAACAGACGGGAGGGAGGATGAAACAGAAGGAGAAGAGGGACAAAGGGGGGTAGATAGGACAGAGACGGAAAAAGAGGGGACGAGAATGGAAGGAAATAAGGAAGTTAATGAAAAAGGGGAGAGCAACTGGGTGGTGGTGAACAGAAACAAGAATAGAGGGGGAAAATCAGTTAGGAGCAGCAAGGGAAATGAGGAAGAGGGGGTAGAGAAAGCGAGAAGAGAAAAAGAGGAGAAGGGGGAGAAAAGGAAGCCTCCGGTAGGACCAAAAAATGAGGCAGTAATAGTCAAAGCGACGGAAAATAGGACATTTGCAGACCTATTCAAACAAATAAAGGATAAGGCGGGAAACAAGATAGAGGGGATACAAACTGTGAGGAAATCAAGGGGAGGGGACCTTATAATAGAGATGGAGAAGGGACGCGAGGGGGTAAATCTGGAGAAAGCGGTAAAGGAGGTCCTAGGGGAAGAACACAAAATTAAAAGAGTGGCACCAAAAATTTTTTACGAGGTAAGGGACATTGACCCGACATTGGAACGGGAAGAGGTAAGGAACGAAATTGCTAAGGCGCTACAAATTGAAAATAGCGAAATAGAGGTAAAAACAGTCCGTTTTGGATACGGAGGAACGAAAACTGCGATAATAACAGTTCCAACGGGGATGTTAGAGAAAATAGGCGAAGAAAATAAAGTGAGGGTAGGGTACACGGCATGTAAAATGAGGAGAACGCAGAACCTCGTGAGATGCTTTAAATGCCACGACTTCGGGCATCTATCATATAACTGCAAGTTGGAAATACAGGGGAAAGAACTCTGCAGAAGATGTGGCAAAGTAGGACACCAAATCAACGGATGTGAGGCGATTAAAAGCTGCATCCTTTGCATTAGAGCTGGCATTCCTGCGGTAAAGGCGGAACATGTGGCGGGAGCAGTGGGATGCCCGCAATATAAAAAATATGTGTTGGGGCTGGCAGAGGGTAAAAACTAATAAATATGGATATTTTACAGATAAATTTAAACCATTGCCGACTTGCGCATTACTTGCTAATGCAAACAGCAATTGACCTAAATGCGAATATAGTATTAATAGCGGAGCCACTTTTTAATCCGGGAAACTGGATCTATTCGAAAAAGGGGACCGCCGCTATATGGACCTGCGACTTGAAGGGAAAGAAAAGACTAGAGGACGGAGACGTGATAGATGAAGATTTCGTAGCAATAAAAATTAATAAAGAAACTTATATAAGTATATATTTATCTCCAAACATGTCAACTGACGAATATGCTTACAGGCTTAGTATATTATCAGAATTCATCAGCAAGGAAAGAAGAAAGGGGAGGAGCATCTGCGTTGGAGGAGATTTCAACGCAAAATCACCGAGCTGGGGGTCCAAGGAGCAAAATGACAAAGGGAGTATCCTGCTGGACAGATTTCTCGAGTGGGGCCTGACACCGATCAAACCGGAGGGGGGTCATACTTACGAAAAGGGACAAGTAAAGTCAAATCTTGACTTCATTGCAGTGACGAGGGACCGGACAAGGGACAGGGAAACCGTAACAAATATAATAGACGTGGAGTCAGCCTCCGATCACAAATATTTATTGACAAAAATGAGGATGGTAAGTAAAGAGGTAGTTGAAGATATTAATGCATGTGTTTTCAGATGGAGGGTGACGAAAGCCGGCTTAGAAAAAAGCATAGAAATAGCAGACGAAATTTGGAGAGAGAAAAGACTGATAACTCAAGAAAAGTATCGAGAAGAGGAAGAAAAAAAATTCCTAGGTGCGCTCCCCGAAATATGTGAGAGAGCTTTCGAAAAAATAAAAACGGGAGAAGGAAAAAAGAAAAAGGCAAATATATGGTGGAACGATGAAATAAGAGAACAAAGGAGCAAAACAAACAATCTAAGAAGAAAAGTGCAAAGATACAGGAAAAAAGGAAAACGGGACATGGAGGAAATAATAAATTTCTTATATAAGAAAAGTAAAAGAGTACTTCAAAGACTCATAGCGAAGGAAAAAGAGAGAAAATGGAAGGAACTATGCGAGACAATAAATAAAGACCCATGGGGAAAACCCTACAAAACGGTGATTAGGCAAGTCAAACCCGACACACCCCCGGCAAATATATCAACGGAAATGGCTAAGGAAGTATTAAAGGAACTGTTCCCCTCAGACGGGGGAAAGGAGGCGGCAAACGAAAGAGAAGAAAATACGAGGAATAGAGAAGGGGAAAGGGGTGAAATGAGAGAGATGAACCAAGAGGTAAGGGAAGAGAGAGAGAGAGAAAGAGAAGAAATACCCAGGATAACGATGGAAGAAATTCTTAGAGCAGCTAAGAATCTAAAACCAAATAAGGCGGCGGGATTGGACGGGATGATTCCGGAGATAATAAAAAAATTAGCGGAGAGGAGACCGGATAGATTCCAGGCTCTGTTCAATGGAATTTTCGAAAGGGGGAGAATACCGGGAGAATGGAAGAAGGCCAGGACGATCCTCCTCAGAAAGCCGGGGAAAAATCCGGATGAACCCTCGGCGTACCGACCAATATGTGTAATAGACGCGATAGCGAAAATGATGGAATACATCACAAGAGATAGATTGGAGAAGGAAATGGGGAGGGAATCGTTTGACAAAAACCAATACGGATTTGTGAAAGGAAGGTCAACGGTCCACGCCATGACCAAGGTAGCAGAAGACGCATGGACAGCAACCGATAAACAGAGATTCGGGGTTATGATAGCTCTGGACGTCAGGAATGCTTTTAACACCCTAAGATGGGATACGATAATAGAGCAAATGAAAATGAGAGGTTTTAGTGACTATCTGACGAGGCTAATGCAGGATTATTTTAACGAAAGGACAATATGCTACAAAAATTCGGACGAAACAATTTGGAGAGAAATGAAAATGGGGGTTCCACAGGGGTCGGTATTGGGACCGTTTATGTGGAACTTGGTGTATGACGATCTCCTGAAAAGAGAAAACCCGGAAATGACCAGCAAATATGCTTTTGCGGATGACATAATTATTACGATACAAGCATCAACGATTAATGGATTAAGGAAGAGGATTGAGAGAGTCGTAGAAGATACGAGGAAATGGATGAAGACAAAAGGACTATCCCTTGCGGAACAAAAAACGGAGATTATGCTGATGAATCAAAAAAAAATAGAGGGGGGGCTAGAAATCCGAATAGGTGGGACGAAAATAAAGCCGAGTCCGTTTTTAAAATATTTAGGAGTAACTTTTGACGGAAAGAAGAACTTTAAGAAACACATAGAGGACGCCACAAATAAGGCCATAAAGACGATGACTGTATTAAGCAGTCTAATGACAAATGGTAAAAGGACTAGCCAGGCTGTTAGAAGGCTATTCTATATGACGCTCGAAGCGATAGTTTTATATGGAGCCCCAGTATGGGCGGAAGGGGCCTTAGCAAACCGCAATAAAAACACATTAAGGAAAACTCAAAAATTGGGCCTGGGAAGGGTGGTGTCGGCATATAGGACTGTACCACAGGAAACGCTGTGTGTACTAGCAGGCATAACACCCTGGCATTTAAAAATCCAGGAAAGGAAACAGCTATTCCAGATTGAAAACCAAATATTAAAAGAGGAGAACATAGACAATATAAAAACCCTATGCAGAGAGGGGAGAAACCTAGGGACCATACACGAGATTCTGGAGGGCCTAAGATTGGAATTAGAGGAGGAAGAGGGTGAGGAAAGCCTTAAAAAATCCGTAAAAATTTGGATAAGGAGGAGGATGAAGGACATAACCGACATCTTATGGCAGAGGGAGTGGGAAAGGGAGGTGGTGGGCAGGTGGACGTACCGCCTAATCCCTAATATAGTTAAATGGAGAAAAAGGAAATACGGACAATTGAGTTTTTACGTAACACAAGTACTAACCGGACATGGGGTTTTTAACACTTATAGGGAAAGAATAGGGAAATCGGAAACAGGGGAGTGCTGGTACCACCAGAATTGTCCGGATACCCCGGAGCATACTATAATAGATTGCGAGGAGTGGGAAGAAGAAAGGAGAGAGATGCTTGAAAGTATAAAAATAAGGAGAGATAGACTGACGATCGAAAAACTGATGGAAGAGAGCGTTAAAAAAGGAGAGAACTGGATAGCTTTTGAAGGATTTTGCAGAAGGGTAATGAAAAGGAAGGAGGAGGAAGAGAGAAGGAGGGAGAAGATGGCGGGAGAAACTCCCACTTTAAGAGATATCCAGGCGGACCTAGAGTCAGGAGATACGGAAAGAAGAAGGGATCTATAAATAACTATAAATATAAAATAAGTAATGAGATGTAAATAAAGGAGAACAACGTAAAGAAGGAGGAATGATAGTTGTTTCTGTTTCAGCTTCCCCGGAAAAGTCGGGTGCAGGGGAGGGGGGGGGGAGGGGGAGATGATGAGAGGGGAGCCCAGGGAAGAAGCCAGCAAGAAGGGACCAGAAACATCGAAGCTGCGGCACCCGGAAGCCTGTGTAAAAGCTGGAAAGCAGGTCCAGGCCGAGGAGGTCGCAGCAAGTATGGAGAAGGAAACTCCGAGCGGCAGAGGACAGTGCTCCCGGTATTATCTCTCCCCAAATCTCACCCTCCTTCCTCCCAGTCGGAGGACCACCCGACGTGTCCAGAGGGGGGCTGAGGCAGAAGCCAAAATAGGAACGAAAGGAGGGAAGAAGAGAGATAGTAGTAGAGAAGAGGGAAAAGAACCCCTGGAGGGAGGTACAGGAGAGGGGGTAAAATAAGAACAGGAAGGGAAAGCTTCAAGTAAGATAGAGATAATAAGAAAATAGGAAAGAAAATCAAAGGGAGGAAAAAACCCTCAATAAGAAAATAGGGAATCAGAATAAAATGAGATAATTGCTAACTGAATACACAGGAGAAAAGAGAATCTGTAGAAGTAATAAGAAACTCTATCTTAGCTGAAGTGTTCCCGAGAAAGGATAGGAAGGATATTAGGGAATAAAGAGGAGAGGACGAACACAAGGAAGGAACTCCCAAGAAAAACAGAGACACAGGGAATAGGTACCAAGATAGAAAATAGAGGGGAAAAGATAAAAGAAGAAATAAAATAGAAAGGATGAAAATAAAAGGGGTTTAGAATAATATTAACGTCAAAAAAAAAAAAAAGGGGGGAAATAAGAAAAAGATAACTAGGAAAAGGAACTCTGTTTTTCAGGAAGACCCGCCTAGTATAAGACAAATGAGAGAATACAAATGAGAAAGGAGAGAAACGGAAAACTAATGTAGAGAAATCGCGAAGCGAAGACGGATAGAGAATGGAGAAGAGAGAAAGGGATAATGAGAGAAAATAAGAAGAAGAAATATTAATATAGTAATAAGGGTAAAACGGTGAACAGGAAGAGAAGGAGAAGGGAAGGAAAGGACGGGAGATCAGGGAAAGGGAAAAGAGGGAAGGGAGGTAAGATACAAGGGAACACAGATGCAAAGGCAAATAACGAAGGCCTAAAGGGCCTACTTATGGTAGAGATTACCAGAGATGAGGACGGGGGTGAGAGGGAGAGGCGATGAGAAACCAAAAACTGGATAGGGGAACAGAGGTTCACCCCCCAGGGTGAAACAGAACCCTCCCACACCCTCCCTCTGCGCAATAAGGACCCTACAGGGGGAAAGGACTAAGATAAGGTGTAAGGGACTCAAGAGATACGAGTCGAAAGGGAGATAATAGGAGATCTTACCAGAGGGACAAAAAGGGGGGGTGGGAGGAAGAGGGGAGGTAAGCCCACTCCTTACCTTCGCCCCTCCGCTCTATTTTCTATTTTTTAGTTATTTTCTATCTATTTTTATTTTTTATCTAAATGTCTTTTTAGTTTCTTTTTATCATTTCCTTCTATATGTTTTTTCTTTTGCTTTCTTCTTTTTCTCTTCTCTTTTTCTTCTTCCAATTTCTTCTGTTTCTTTTTTCAAATTTCTTTTTAGTTCGTTCTCATCTTTGCTTTGGTTTCTTTTTTCTTTTTTCCTTTTTCTTTTGTCTCCTTCTGGCTTAGGAAACCAAAGAAAAGTAGTTAGGATAGATAGGATAAGTTAGGATAAGGTAGGATAAGGTAGGATAAGATGTAAATATGTAAATTGATAATACGTACAGAGTAGTTAAAAACGCCGTTTATGAAGGCGGCAACCAGAAGAATGAAAACAAATAAAGGGTCAATAGTGTGCAAACAATCTGTATGAGACTTGTATGAGCGGGTGATTCAGAGGAAGGAATGAAACTAAAGCGGCGGATGAGCGCAAAAAAAAAAAAAAAAAAAAAAAAAAAAAAATAGGGAAGCGTGTTGTATGAGTGTGGAAGGTAGATGAATGAATGAAATTACAATGTTGGATGAGTGCAAACAAGTTGTAAGCGATCTGTATGAGAGTGTGATGCAGAGAAAGGAATGAATGAAATTAAAGTGCTGGATGAGCGAAACAATATGTAAGCGTGTTGTATGAGTGTGGAAGGTAGATTAAGGAATGAAATTACAATGCTGGATGAGTGCAAACAATTTGTAAGCGATCTGTATGAGAGTGTGATGCAGAGAAAGGAATGAATGAAATTAAAGTGCTGGATGAGCGAAACAATAGGTAAGCGTGTTGTATGAGCGTGGAAGGTAGACGAATCAATGAAATTACAATGTTGGATGAGCGCAAACAATCTGTAAGCGTTCTGTATGAGGGTGCGATGCAGAGAAAGGAATGAAATTAAAGTGTTGGATGAGTGTGAAAAATTAGTAAGAGTGATGTATGAGGGTGGAAGGCAGATGAATGAATGAAGGAACGAAATTAAAATGGTAGATGCGTGCGAACAATTTGTGAGAGTTTGAGTGAGTGAGGAGCGCAGTGGAATGAATGGAATAAAAGTAAGAATGTAACGGTAAAGATAATAAAAACGAAGAATAACCTACTAAGAGAGCGGCAAGAGAGAAGAGTGTAAGAGAGAAAGAGATGCATGTGTTAAGAGCGGAGAAACAAACAATATGTCAATGTAAGAAGTGTATTGCGAAAGGATATGTAATTGTAATGGTAATTGTAATGATTGTACAAGAAATTGATAAATAAAGAGGAAATTTTAATACAAAAAAAAAAGGATAGGATAGAGGATAGAGGATAGGATAGGATAGAGGATAGGATAGGATAGAGGATAGGATAGGATAGAGGATAGGATAGGATAGTGGATAGGATAGCATAGAGGATAGGATAGGGGATTCGATAGGATAGAGTATAGGATACGATAGAGGATAGGATCGGATAGAGGATAGGATAGGGGATTGTATAGGATAGAGGACAGGAGACGATAGAGGATAGGATAGGTTAGACGATAGGATAGGATAGAGGATAGGATAAGATAGATGATAGGATAGGATAGAGGATAGGATAGAGGATATGATAGAGGGTAGGATAGAGGATAGGATAGAGGATAGGATAGGATAGAGGATAGAATAGGATAGAGGATAGGATAGGATTGAGGATAGGATAGGATAGAGGATAGGATATTATAGAGGATAGGATAGGATAGAGGATAAGATAGGATAGAGGATAGGATAGGATAGAGGATTGGATAGGATAGGATAGAGGATAGGATAGGATAGAGGATAGGTTAGGATAGAGGATAGGATAGGATAGAGGATATGATAGGATAGAGGATCGGATAGGGGATTGGATAGGATAGAGGATAGGATAGGATAGAGGATAGGATAGGATTGAGGATAGTATAGGATAGAGGAAAGGATAGGATAGAGGACCGGATAGGTGATTGGATAAGATAGAGGATAGGATAGGATAGAGGATAGGATAGGATTGAGGATAGTATAGGATAGAGGATAGGATAGGATAGAGTATAAGATAGGATAGAGGATAGGATAGGATAGAGGATAGGATAGGATAGAGGATAGGATAGGATAGAGGATAGGATAGGATAGAGGATAGGATAGGGGATTGGATAGGATAGAGGATAGGATAGGATAGAGGATAGGATAGTATTGAGGATAGGATAGGATAGAGGATAGGATAGGATAGAGGATAGGATAGGATAGAGGATAGGATAGGATAGAGGATAGGATAGGATAGAGGATAGGATAGGGTAGAGGATAGTATAGGATAGAGGATAGGATAGCATAGAGGATAGGATAGGATAGAGGATAGGATAGGATAGAGGATAGGATAGGATAGAGGATAGAGGATAGGATACGATAGAGGATAGGATAGGATAGAGGATAGGATAGGGGATTGGATAGGATAGAGGATAGGATAGGATAGAGGATAGGATAGGATTGAGGATAGGATAGGATAGAGGATAGGATAGGATAGAGGATAGGATAGGTGATTGGATAGGATAGAGGATAGGATAGGATAGAGGATAGGATAGGATTGAGGATAGTATAGGATAGAGGATAGGATAGGATAGAGTATAAGATAGGATAGAGGATAGGATAGGATAAAGGATAGGATAGGATAGAGGATAGGATAGGATAGAGGATAGGATAGGATAGAGGATAGGATAGGATAGAGGATAGAGGATAGGATTGAGGATAGGATAGGATAGAGGATAGGATAGGATAGAGGATAGGATAGGATAGAGGATAGGATAGGATAGAGGATATGATAGGATAGAGGATCGGATATGATAGAGGATAGGATACGATAGAGAATAGGATATTATAGAGGATAGGATAGGATAGAGGATAGGTTAGGATAGAGGATAGGATAGGATAGAGGATAGTATAGGATAGAGGATAGGATAGGATAGGATAGAGGATAGGTTAGGGTAGAGGATACGATAGGATAGAGGATAGGATAGGATAGAGGATAGGATAGGATACAGGATAGGATAGGATAGAGGATAGGATAGGATTGAGGATAGGATAGGATAGAGGATAGGATATTATAGAGGATAGGATAGGATAGAGGATAGGATAGTATAGAGGATAGGATAGGATAGAGGATAGGATAGGATAGATGATAGGATAGGAAAGAGGATAGGATAGGATAGAGGATAGGATAGGATAGAGGATAGGATAGGGGATTGTATAGGATAGAGGACAGGAGACGATAGAGGATAGGATAGAGGATAGGTTAGGGGATTGGATAGGATAGAGGATAGGATAGGATAGAGGATAGGATAGAGGATAGGATAGGATAGAGGATAGGATAGGATAGAGGATAGGATAGGATAGAGGATAGGAAAGGATAGAGGATAGGATAGGATAGAGGATAGGATATTATAGAGGATAGGATAGGATAGAGGATAGGATAGGATAGAGGATGGGATAGGATAGCGTATAGGATAGGATATAGGATTGGATAGGATAGAGGGTAGGATACGATAGAGGATAGGATAGGATAGAGGATAGGTTAGGGGATTGGGTAGGATAGAGGATAGGATAGGATAGAGGATAGGATAGAGGATAGGATAGGGTAGAGGATAGGGTAGGATAGAGGATAGGATAGGTGATTGGATAGGATAGAGGATAGGATAGGATAGAGGATAGTATAGGATGGATTATAGGATAGGATAGAGGATAGTATAGGATAGTGGATAGGATAGCATAGAGGATAGGATAGGGGATTCGATAGGATAGAGTATAGGATACGATAGAGGATAGGATCGGATAGAGGATAGGATAGGGGATTGTATAGGATAGAGGACAGGAGACGATAGAGGATAGGATAGGTTAGACGATAGGATAGGATAGAGGATAGGATAAGATAGATGATAGGATAGGATAGAGGATAGGATAGAGGATAGGATAGAGGATAGGATAGAGGATAGGATAGAGGATAGGATAGAGGATAGGATAGGATAGAGGATAGAATAGGATAGAGGATAGGATAGGATTGAGGATAGGATAGGATAGAGGATAGGATAGGATAGAGGATAAGATAGGATAGAGGATAGGAGAGGATAGAGGATTGGATAGGATAGGATAGAGGATAGGATAGGATAGAGGATAGGTTAGGATAGAGGATAGGATAGGATAGAGGATATGATAGGATAGAGGATCGGATAGGGGATTGGATAGGATAGAGGATAGGATAGAGGATAGGATAGAGGATAGGATAGAGGATAGGATAGAGGATAGGATAGAGGATAGGATAGGATAGAGGATAGGATAGGATAGAGGATAGGATAGGATTGAGGATAGTATAGGATAGAGGATAGGATAGGATAGAGTATAAGATAGGATAGAGGATAGGATAGGATAGAGGATAGGATAGGATAGAGGATAGGATAGGATAGAGGATAGGATAGGATAGTGGATAGGATAGCATAGAGGATAGGATAGGGGATTCGATAGGATAGAGTATAGGATACGATAGAGGATAGGATCGGATAGAGGATAGGATAGGGGATTGAATAGGATAGAGGACAGGAGACGATAGAGGATAGGATAGGTTAGACGATAGGATAGGATAGAGGATAGGATAAGATAGATGATAGGATAGGATAGAGGATAGGATAGAGGATAGGATAGAGGATAGGATAGAGGATAGGATAGAGGATAGGATAGGATAGAGGATAGAATAGGATAGAGGATAGGATAGTATTGAGGATAGGATAGGATAGAGGATAGGATATTATAGAGGATAGGATAGGATAGAGGATAGGATAGGATAGAGGATTGGATAGGATAGGATAGAGGATAGGATAGGATAGAGGATAGGTTAGGATAGAGGATAGGATAGGATAGAGGATATGATAGGATAGAGGATCGGATAGGGGATTGGATAGGATAGAGGATAGGATAGGATAGAGGATAGGATAGGATTGAGGATAGTATAGGATAGAGGAAAGGATAGGATAGAGGATCGGATAGGTGATTGGATGAGATAGAGGATAGGATAGGATAGAGGATAGGATAGGATTGAGGATAGTATAGGATAGAGGATAGGATAGGATAGAGTATAAGATAGGATAGAGGATAGGATAGGATAGAGGATAGGATAGGATAGAGGATAGGATAGGATAGAGGATAGGATAGGATAGAGGATAGTATAGGATAGAGGATAGGATAGCATAGAGGATAGGATAGGATAGAGGACAGGATAGGATAGAGGATAGGATAGGGGATTGGATAGGATAGAGGATAGGATAGGATAGAGGATAGGATAGTATTGAGGATAGGATAGGATAGAGGATAGGATAGAGGATAGGATAGTGGATTGTATAGGATAGAGGATAGGATAGGATAGAGGATAGGATACGATAGAGGATAGGATATTATAGAGGATAGGATAGGATAGAGGATAGTATAGGATGGATTATAGGATAGGATAGAGGATAGTATAGGATAGTGGATAGGATAGCATAGAGGATAGGATAGGGGATTCGATAGGATAGAGTATAGGATATGATAGAGGATAGGATCGGATAGAGGATAGGATAGGGGATTGTATAGGATAGAGGACAGGAGACGATAGAGGATAGGATAGGTTAGACGATAGGATAGGATAGAGGATAGGATAAGATAGATGATAGGATAGGATAGAGGATAGGATAGAGGATAGGATAGAGGATAGGATAGAGGATAGGATAGAGGATAGGATAGGATAGAGGATAGAATAGGATAGAGGATAGGATAGGATTGAGGATAGGATAGGATAGAGGATAGGATAGGATAGAGGATAAGATAGGATAGAGGATAGGATAGGATAGAGGATTGGATAGGATAGGATAGAGGATAGGATAGGATAGAGGATAGGTTAGGATAGAGGATAGGATAGGATAGAGGATATGATAGGATAGAGGATCGGATAGGGGATTGGATAGGATAGAGGATAGGATAGGATAGAGGATAGGATAGGATTGAGGATAGTATAGGATAGAGGAAAGGATAGGATAGAGGATCGGATAGGTGATTGGATAAGATAGAGGATAGGATAGGATAGAGGATAGGATAGGATTGAGGATAGTATAGGATAGAGGATAGGATAGGATAGAGTATAAGATAGGATAGAGGATAGGATAGGATAGAGGATAGGATAGGATAGAGGATAGGATAGGATAGAGGATAGGATAGGATAGTGGATAGGATAGCATAGAGGATAGGATAGGGGATTCGATAGGATAGAGTATAGGATACGATAGAGGATAGGATCGGATAGAGGATAGGATAGGGGATTGTATAGGATAGAGGACAGGAGACGATAGAGGATAGGATAGGTTAGACGATAGGATAGGATAGAGGATAGGATAAGATAGATGATAGGATAGGATAGAGGATAGGATAGAGGATAGGATAGAGGATAGGATAGAGGATAGGATAGAGGATAGGATAGGATAGAGGATAGAATAGGATAGAGGATAGGATAGGATTGAGGATAGGATAGGATAGAGGATAGGATAGGATAGAGGATAAGATAGGATAGAGGATAGGATAGGATAGAGGATTGGATAGGATAGGATAGAGGATAGGATAGGATAGAGGATAGGTTAGGATAGAGGATAGGATAGGATAGAGGATATGATAGGATAGAGGATCGGATAGGGGATTGGATAGGATAGAGGATAGGATAGGATAGAGGATAGGATAGGATTGAGGATAGTATAGGATAGAGGAAAGGATAGGATAGAGGATCGGATAGGTGATTGGATAAGATAGAGGATAGGATAGGATAGAGGATAGGATAGGATTGAGGATAGTATAGGATAGAGGATAGGATAGGATAGAGTATAAGATAGGATAGAGGATAGGATAGGATAGAGGATAGGATAGGATAGAGGATAGGATAGGATAGAGGATAGGATAGGGGATTGGATAGGATAGAGGATAGGATAGGATAGAGGATAGGATAGGATTGAGGATAGTATAGGATAGAGGAAAGGATAGGATAGAGGACCGGATAGGTGATTGGATAAGATAGAGGATAGGATAGGATAGAGGATAGGATAGGATTGAGGATAGTATAGGATAGAGGATAGGATAGGATAGAGTATAAGATAGGATAGAGGATAGGATAGGATAGAGGATAGGATAGGATAGAGGATAGGATAGGATAGAGGATAGGATAGGATAGAGGATAGGATAGGGGATTGGATAGGATAGAGGATAGGATAGGATAGAGGATAGGATAGTATTGAGGATAGGATAGGATAGAGGATAGGATAGGATAGAGGATAGGATAGGATAGAGGATAGGATAGGATAGAGGATAGGATAGGATAGAGGATAGGATAGGGTAGAGGATAGTATAGGATAGAGGATAGGATAGCATAGAGGATAGGATAGGATAGAGGATAGGATAGGATAGAGGATAGGATAGGATAGAGGATAGAGGATAGGATACGATAGAGGATAGGATAGGATAGAGGATAGGATAGGGGATTGGATAGGATAGAGGATAGGATAGGATAGAGGATAGGATAGGATTGAGGATAGGATAGGATAGAGGATAGGATAGGATAGAGGATAGGATAGGTGATTGGATAGGATAGAGGATAGGATAGGATAGAGGATAGGATAGGATTGAGGATAGTATAGGATAGAGGATAGGATAGGATAGAGTATAAGATAGGATAGAGGATAGGATAGGATAAAGGATAGGATAGGATAGAGGATAGGATAGGATAGAGGATAGGATAGGATAGAGGATAGGATAGGATAGAGGATAGAGGATAGGATTGAGGATAGGATAGGATAGAGGATAGGATAGGATAGAGGATAGGATAGGATAGAGGATAGGATAGGATAGAGGATATGATAGGATAGAGGATCGGATATGATAGAGGATAGGATACGATAGAGAATAGGATATTATAGAGGATAGGATAGGATAGAGGATAGGTTAGGATAGAGGATAGGATAGGATAGAGGATAGTATAGGATAGAGGATAGGATAGGATAGGATAGAGGATAGGTTAGGGTAGAGGATACGATAGGATAGAGGATAGGATAGGATAGAGGATAGGATAGGATACAGGATAGGATAGGATAGAGGATAGGATAGGATTGAGGATAGGATAGGATAGAGGATAGGATATTATAGAGGATAGGATAGGATAGAGGATAGGATAGTATAGAGGATAGGATAGGATAGAGGATAGGATAGGATAGATGATAGGATAGGAAAGAGGATAGGATAGGATAGAGGATAGGATAGGATAGAGGATAGGATAGGGGATTGTATAGGATAGAGGACAGGAGACGATAGAGGATAGGATAGAGGATAGGTTAGGGGATTGGATAGGATAGAGGATAGGATAGGATAGAGGATAGGATAGAGGATAGGATAGGATAGAGGATAGGATAGGATAGAGGATAGGATAGGATAGAGGATAGGAAAGGATAGAGGATAGGATAGGATAGAGGATAGGATATTATAGAGGATAGGATAGGATAGAGGATAGGATAGGATAGAGGATGGGATAGGATAGCGTATAGGATAGGATATAGGATTGGATAGGATAGAGGGTAGGATACGATAGAGGATAGGATAGGATAGAGGATAGGTTAGGGGATTGGGTAGGATAGAGGATAGGATAGGATAGAGGATAGGATAGAGGATAGGATAGGGTAGAGGATAGGGTAGGATAGAGGATAGGATAGGTGATTGGATAGGATAGAGGATAGGATAGGATAGAGGATAGTATAGGATGGATTATAGGATAGGATAGAGGATAGTATAGGATAGTGGATAGGATAGCATAGAGGATAGGATAGGGGATTCGATAGGATAGAGTATAGGATACGATAGAGGATAGGATCGGATAGAGGATAGGATAGGGGATTGTATAGGATAGAGGACAGGAGACGATAGAGGATAGGATAGGTTAGACGATAGGATAGGATAGAGGATAGGATAAGATAGATGATAGGATAGGATAGAGGATAGGATAGAGGATAGGATAGAGGATAGGATAGAGGATAGGATGGGGACCTAGGGGATATGGGCTTGGCAGTGGTGACTCGGATCCACTGCTAGGTATGCCACAGTGGTGGCGGTCATATTCCTAAAATCCTCCACGCTCCACCTCCTCGCGGTGGTCCCTGGGCACTCACGACTGTGGGTGGCTAACGGAGCGGGGGGTACGCGGCAGGAAGTAGCCTCGACGATGTGCGAGGCAATGCCGGCGGGATCTTCGGATCCTGGTAGGGGCACCCTTGCCGGTAAGGTTCGCACGGAGGGGCAAAAACTGCCGAGTTGGGACGGGATTTTCGGTGACGGACCAGGGCAAGGCTGGGTGTTTCACAAAATTGACATGGACGGCACAAAGGAAAAGAGTTTAGTTTACGGTGCAGGGGAGGGATACCCCAGTACCGGCGCGACTGTTGGTGGGCGAGCAGGCCACAGCGCGTCGTTATCCAACGACTGCGAGCCGAAGGTGGTGGACCACTGGGCCCCTTCGGAGGTAAATACTACCAGCGAAGCTGTGGTGACGGAAACGTCATCACAGATTTCGGGAGACTCGGACGCGGGCGTGTCGCGCGCGGGAGCCGAGATGCGGGGGGCGGACGGAGCTCCGACGGGGAAGCGGCCCCGGCTGGAGCCGTCCGTGGCAGGAGGGGGGCTGCAGACGCGCAGCGGGAGGGTCGTCGGGGGGACCACTGAGGAGGGCTCCTCGGGGGCGGGTGCTGAGCAGGTGCTCAGCGACCGCGCCGAGAGGGGCCAGCTCCACAAAATCGCGGAGCTAATGGAGTCCGCGGGGAAGCTGCCGACGGCGCAGCTGGCGGAGGAGGTGGAGGACGCGATGAGACGTGTGGAGGGCGTCTCCACCGTCTCCAGGGGCCTCAAGGGCAGTTTTGCCAAGGAGCTCAGGGATTGCTCCGCGCTGGCCAGGGCCTATTGCACTACGCTGGTGCAGCGGGCATACACTGGCACGGCGTGGGGCAATAGCCAGGAGGTCGCCCGTCTCCGCCAACAGACCGAGGCCCTCGCCAAGGAGGTACAGGACCTCCGGGCGAGGCTTCGCGTCGCGGGGGCGGAGAAGCGGGCGGTCGCGGGAAAGACGGCCCCTGGGGCGGTACCCTCCGCCTCCTCAGGCGGGACCGCGGGGACGGGACCGGCGGCGGAAGCGGCGACGCGGGCGGCGGAGGGGGCGGGGGTACTGGACCCTCAAGCCCTTCTCCTCCGCGTCGACGCGATGGTGGCGGCCAGGAATGCCGAGCTGGAAACGAGAATGGAGAATCGTTTCCGGGCAATCCTGGCCGGGATGGTTCCGGCTCTCCAGGGCAGGGGGGGAGGGACGCGCGATGCCCCGCCGGTGGCTTCTCCGCCGGCGGTGGTCGAAACCAGGAGGACTGGGCCGGTGGTGGTGTCCAGCGCCGGGGTGGTGCCACCCGTGGACATCCCGCCGCCGGTCGACCCAGCCTCCTGGTCGGTGGCGAAGTCGAGGTCCGCGAGGAAGGCGGAGAGGAGGCGGGCAGCGGCGGAGGAGAGGGCGGCCATAGCCCTCGCCGCCGAGTCGGCGGCCGCTGCTTCGGCGAAACGGAGGACGGCGACCGGGGGTTCGGCGGTCGGCACGCGAAAGGGGGCCGGCGCGATCACGGCGAAGCCGTCAAGTGGGAGGGTTGTTGCCCTGGGGCGCGCCCCCAAGTCCGGGGCCGTGGCGATCACGATCCCCGAGAGCTGTAAGCTCACCTACGCGGGAGTGATCGCCAGGGCCAGAGAGGCAATAGACCTCAAGGCGCTGGGGATTGAGTCGGGGGTGCTCCCCAGGAGGACCAAGACGGGGGGGATCCTCCTGGAGGTAAAGGGCCCGGAGGGCCAAGAGAAGGCACGGGCCCTCTCCACGAGGGTCTCTGAGGCCTTACAAGGGACTGGGGTTAAAGTCGTCCAGGCCGTCAAGCGAGGCGAGTTGCGCGTCGCTGGCCTGGACGACTCGGTTAGCGCAAGGGAGGTCGCGGCGGCACTTGCGGCTGCGGGGGGGTGCTCGGAGGCCGAGTTCCGGGTCGGAGAGATCCGGAGGTCCGCCTCTGAGCGGGTGCTGGGCTCCTGTTGGGCCCAGGGCCCCCTCGCGGCCGTCAGGAAGGTGGTGGCGGGGGGCCGGCTGCTGGTCGGCTGGTCCTCGGCGCGGGTGGAGGCACTGAGGGAGCGACCCCTTCAGTGCTTCCGCTGCTTGGGGACGGGGCACACGCGGTCGACCTGTAAAAGCACGGTCGACAGGAGCGCGAGGTGCTATCGGTGCGGTGCGACCGAGCACCGCGCCTCGGCCTGTGGGGCTGCCCCCAGATGCCCGCTCTGCGCGGATCTGGGGAGGCCCTCGAACCACAGGTTCGGGGCCAAAGCGTGTGCCCCGGCTCCGAGGAGGGGTCGCGCGGCGGTGAAGGGAAGAGGGGAAAAGTCGGCGGCTGCACCCGCGCAGCAGCAGCCGACTACACCGGGGGCCCAGTCCCCCCAGGGGGGGGAGCCTGCAGAGCAAATGTCAGGGTAGGCTGTTTTCAGGCCTATTCCGGTTCTGCAGGCGAACCTCAACCACTCGCGTGCGGCCCAGGACTTGTTTGTCCAGGCCGTGCGCGAGCGGGGGACTGGGTTGGCAGTGGCGGCGGAGCCGTACTCCGTTCCCGATCACCCCTTCTGGGTGGGGGACGAGGCCGGCTCCGTCGCCATAGTGGCGGAGGGCCGCCGCGGGTCCCCGTCGATCTCCCTTCTGGAGAGAGGCGAGGGATTCGTGGCGGTGCGGTGGGGGGACATCGCGGTCGTCGGAGTTTATATCTCGCCGAGCCGTGGCCTCGATCATTTTCGGGGGTTCCTGGGCGGGCTGAGTAGCTGCATCGCGCGGTGCAGCGCCCGTCCGGTTCTCGTCCTGGGAGACTTCAATGCCCACGCGGTATCGTGGGGGAGTCCCAGGACGACCACTAGGGGAAGCGAGGTGTTAACCTGGGCGTCCGGCCTGGATCTCCGGTTGATTAACCGGGGATCCACGCCGACGTGCGTGCGGCCGCAGGGTGTCTCTATTGTCGATCTGACATGGGGGACGCCGTCGGCCGTGCGCCGAGTGTCGGGATGGAGGGTGGCGGAAGAACTAGAGCTGGCCTCTGACCACACGCCCATAGTCATGGACGTGTGGCCCGCCGCCCTCTACGCGCGGGATTCCCGGCACGGCCAGGTGGACCGACGGCCGCGATGGGCGTGGAGCAGGGCGGACGAGGACCTGTTCCGGGCCGCTGTCGCCGCGGTAACGTGGGGGGGGCCCCAGCCGGCTGGGGGGGCACCGGCGCGCGGGGCGGAGCGGCTCCGGGAGGTGATGACGGCGGTGTGCGACACCGCGGTGCCCCGGAGCCGGTCCGACCATAGAAGGGCGGCATACTGGTGGTCCGCGGGCATTGCAGAGCTTCGGCGTGCCTGCAATGCCGCGCGGCGCCAGTATGGCCGAGCGCGCAGGAGGCGCGACGACGAGGAGGCGAGGCTCCACGGGGAGTACCGAGCCGCGCTCGGGACTCTCCGGAGGGCCATCGCGAAGGCCAAGGCGGACGCGTGGTCGGAGCTCGTCGGCACGGTGGACGCGGATCCGTGGGGGCGCCCGTATAAGCTTGTAATGAGCAAGCTGCGCGCGTGGGCCCCCCCACTGACGGAATCGATGGACCCTCCCTTACTCGAGGAGGTGGTGACGTCTCTCTTCCCGCGTGAGGGGGGACAGCGACACCGCCTCCATCCGGGCCAGGAGCCTCTCTCCTGGTCCGCGGAGTGGGAGGTGTCAGCCGGCGAGCTCGGGGAGGCGGTGACCAGGGCCCGTCGGGTGGGCCGCAAGGCCCCGGGTCCTGACGGGGTGTCGGGCCGCGCGTTGGTCTTGGCATTGGAGGGGGGGCTCGCTCCCGAACTCAGGCGGCTGTTCAACAGTTGTCTGAGGGAGGGAGTGTTCCCCCCACTATGGAAGTCGGGCAGGCTGGTCCTCCTTCCAAAGGCGGGCAAGTCCCGGGACTCGCCCTCCGGGTACCGGCCAATTTGCTTGCTGGACGAGGCGGGGAAGTTGTTCGAGCGCGTTCTCGTTGGACGCCTCGTCCGGCACCTGTCGGGGGGAGGAGTCCCCGATCTGAGCGAGGCGCAGTTCGGCTTCCGGGGGGGTCTCTCCACCGTCGACGCAATTCGGCGGGTGAGGGCTCTCTCGGAGGCCTGTACGGAGGGGGGCGGTGTTGCGTTGGCGATCTCCTTGGATATCGCCAACGCGTTCAACACCGTCCCCTGGGATAGAATTTCGGAGGCCCTGGTCTTCCACCAGGTGCCTCCGTACCTTAGGAGGGTGATCGGGGACTATCTCTCCGACAGGAGCATAGAATATCCTGGCCGGTACGGGATGATTCGCAGGAGCGTCGTGCGGGGGGTTCCACAGGGCTCGGTGTTGGGCCCGTTGCTGTGGAACCTCGCGTACGACAGCGTCCTGCGGGAGGGGATGCCTCCCGGTGTCAGCCTAACGTGTTACGCCGATGACACGTTGGTGCTTGCCACCGGGAGGTATACGAAGGAGGCCGTCTGCCTGGCGGAGCGCGGCGCGTGGCGCGCGGTACGCGCGATCCGGTCTCTGGGCCTAGAGGTGTCCGTCGCTAAGACCAGGGCCATGTGGTTTTACCACCGGGCCCGGCTGGCGGCGCCTCCCCAGTGCTGGATCGCCGTGGGGGGGGGGAGCGGTCGAGGTCGGGTTCCAGATGCGGTACCTGGGACTCGAGCTCGACGGCCTGTGGCGTTTCTGCCGCCACATCGAGTCGCTAGTGCCCCGGGCGGAGAGGGCGACCGCTGCGCTCGGTCGTCTTCTCCCGAATCTCGGGGGACCCTGTGGACGGGTGCGTCGCCTGTTCGCGGTGGTGGTGCGGGTTTTAGTCCTGTACGGAGCCCCTGTGTGGGCGTACGATGTCTTGGCCGGGGGGCGTAGCGGTGTGCGAGCACTGCTGCGCCGAATCGAGCGCAGGCTGGCCATTGGCATCGTGCGGGGGTATCGCACCATCTCTTACGCGACGGCGATGGTGATGTCGGGGCTTATCCCCCTCGAGCTGGAGGCCCGCGTGTTGTCGGACGTACACGGGTACGCCAGGGACCTCCAGCGGAGGGGGATGGCTCCGGATCGGGTGGCGCTCGATGTGGCGGAGTACAGGGGCCGCGCTCGGCGGGCCGCCGCCCGGGAATGGCGCGAAAGCCTTCACGGGACGGAGGAAGGAGGGAGGCGGGCCGTTCGGGCCATCCTCCCCGTGTTCGACCGGTGGAACAGGGGATGGATGGGGCATAGGGTCTCCTACCGAGTGACGCAGGTGATGACCGGGCACGGCTGCTTCGGTGTGTACCTGTGTCGCATCGGGCGGGAGGCCGAGGAGGCGTGTCACCACTGCGGCGAGTCGCGGGACACGGCGCAGCACACTCTGGAGGAGTGTCCAGCGTGGGCGGGTGAGCGCCGTGCTCTGCGGCGCGCAGTGGGCCATGACCTCTCGCTTCCGGCTGTCGTCTCGGCGGCAGCGGGCGGCGGGGGGGCGTGGAGAGGGTTCGCCTCCTTCTGTGAGCAGGTAATGCTGCAGAAGGAGGCTGCGGAACGGGGTCGTGAGCGAAATCACGATCCCGGCCGAAGGGGTGGGAGAAGGAGACGCAGGGCACGCCCCGGGGGCGTGCCTCCGTTGCGGCGTCCTTAACGCGGGCGGGGGCGCCCTTGGTGATCTCGAGGCGGGGGACCGACGGTCTCCTTATACTCGGTTGCCAATGGCGTCCCCGGAGGCCGTCGGACGTCTTGGGCGGGGGCCCGGACGTCCATCGGGCGGCCTAAATGGGGGGGAAGGCTTCACGTCGTCCGTTGCGTGGCGCCTTCGGATAGAGTAGGATAGGGTGGAGGCCGCGTCCCCCACCCAGGGAGGAATGCTAAGGCGGGGGCACACCGGATAGACATGCGCGCGCGGACCACGGGTGCCCCCAGGAGCCTAGGGACGGACGGGGAGGAGTTAGTGGGTATACTCGGCATTGCACCCACCAGCCGAGGAGTCCCACATAACCCGGCCCACTCCCCCCCGGGAGGGGTCGGGTATCCGTAATAGTGATTACCTCCTCGGAAAAAAAAAAAAAAAAAAAAATAGGATAGAGGATAGGATAGAGGATAGGATAGAGGATAGGATAGGATAGAGGATAGAATAGGATAGAGGATAGGATAGGATTGAGGATAGGATAGGATAGAGGATAGGATAGGATAGAGGATAAGATAGGATAGAGGATAGGATAGGATAGAGGATTGGATAGGATAGGATAGAGGATAGGATAGGATAGAGGATAGGTTAGGATAGAGGATAGGATAGGATAGAGGATATGATAGGATAGAGGATCGGATAGGGGATTGGATAGGATAGAGGATAGGATAGAGGATAGGATAGAGGATAGGATAGAGGATAGGATAGAGGATAGGATAGAGGATAGGATAGGATAGAGGATAGGATAGGATAGAGGATAGGATAGGATTGAGGATAGTATAGGATAGAGGATAGGATAGGATAGAGTATAAGATAGGATAGAGGATAGGATAGGATAGAGGATAGGATAGGATAGAGGATAGGATAGGATAGAGGATAGGATAGGATAGTGGATAGGATAGCATAGAGGATAGGATAGGGGATTCGATAGGATAGAGTATAGGATACGATAGAGGATAGGATCGGATAGAGGATAGGATAGGGGATTGAATAGGATAGAGGACAGGAGACGATAGAGGATAGGATAGGTTAGACGATAGGATAGGATAGAGGATAGGATAAGATAGATGATAGGATAGGATAGAGGATAGGATAGAGGATAGGATAGAGGATAGGATAGAGGATAGGATAGAGGATAGGATAGGATAGAGGATAGAATAGGATAGAGGATAGGATAGTATTGAGGATAGGATAGGATAGAGGATAGGATATTATAGAGGATAGGATAGGATAGAGGATAGGATAGGATAGAGGATTGGATAGGATAGGATAGAGGATAGGATAGGATAGAGGATAGGTTAGGATAGAGGATAGGATAGGATAGAGGATATGATAGGATAGAGGATCGGATAGGGGATTGGATAGGATAGAGGATAGGATAGGATAGAGGATAGGATAGGATTGAGGATAGTATAGGATAGAGGAAAGGATAGGATAGAGGATCGGATAGGTGATTGGATGAGATAGAGGATAGGATAGGATAGAGGATAGGATAGGATTGAGGATAGTATAGGATAGAGGATAGGATAGGATAGAGTATAAGATAGGATAGAGGATAGGATAGGATAGAGGATAGGATAGGATAGAGGATAGGATAGGATAGAGGATAGGATAGGATAGAGGATAGTATAGGATAGAGGATAGGATAGCATAGAGGATAGGATAGGATAGAGGACAGGATAGGATAGAGGATAGGATAGGGGATTGGATAGGATAGAGGATAGGATAGGATAGAGGATAGGATAGTATTGAGGATAGGATAGGATAGAGGATAGGATAGAGGATAGGATAGTGGATTGTATAGGATAGAGGATAGGATAGGATAGAGGATAGGATACGATAGAGGATAGGATATTATAGAGGATAGGATAGGATAGAGGATAGTATAGGATGGATTATAGGATAGGATAGAGGATAGTATAGGATAGTGGATAGGATAGCATAGAGGATAGGATAGGGGATTCGATAGGATAGAGTATAGGATATGATAGAGGATAGGATCGGATAGAGGATAGGATAGGGGATTGTATAGGATAGAGGACAGGAGACGATAGAGGATAGGATAGGTTAGACGATAGGATAGGATAGAGGATAGGATAAGATAGATGATAGGATAGGATAGAGGATAGGATAGAGGATAGGATAGAGGATAGGATAGAGGATAGGATAGAGGATAGGATAGGATAGAGGATAGAATAGGATAGAGGATAGGATAGGATTGAGGATAGGATAGGATAGAGGATAGGATAGGATAGAGGATAAGATAGGATAGAGGATAGGATAGGATAGAGGATTGGATAGGATAGGATAGAGGATAGGATAGGATAGAGGATAGGTTAGGATAGAGGATAGGATAGGATAGAGGATATGATAGGATAGAGGATCGGATAGGGGATTGGATAGGATAGAGGATAGGATAGGATAGAGGATAGGATAGGATTGAGGATAGTATAGGATAGAGGAAAGGATAGGATAGAGGATCGGATAGGTGATTGGATAAGATAGAGGATAGGATAGGATAGAGGATAGGATAGGATTGAGGATAGTATAGGATAGAGGATAGGATAGGATAGAGTATAAGATAGGATAGAGGATAGGATAGGATAGAGGATAGGATAGGATAGAGGATAGGATAGGATAGAGGATAGGATAGGATAGTGGATAGGATAGCATAGAGGATAGGATAGGGGATTCGATAGGATAGAGTATAGGATACGATAGAGGATAGGATCGGATAGAGGATAGGATAGGGGATTGTATAGGATAGAGGACAGGAGACGATAGAGGATAGGATAGGTTAGACGATAGGATAGGATAGAGGATAGGATAAGATAGATGATAGGATAGGATAGAGGATAGGATAGAGGATAGGATAGAGGATAGGATAGAGGATAGGATAGGATAGAGGATAGAATAGGATAGAGGATAGGATAGGATTGAGGATAGGATAGGATAGAGGATAGGATAGGATAGAGGATAAGATAGGATAGAGGATAGGATAGGATAGAGGATTGGATAGGATAGGATAGAGGATAGGATAGGATAGAGGATAGGTTAGGATAGAGGATAGGATAGGATAGAGGATATGATAGGATAGAGGATCGGATAGGGGATTGGATAGGATAGAGGATAGGATAGGATAGAGGATAGGATAGGATTGAGGATAGTATAGGATAGAGGAAAGGATAGGATAGAGGATCGGATAGGTGATTGGATAAGATAGAGGATAGGATAGGATAGAGGATAGGATAGGATTGAGGATAGTATAGGATAGAGGATAGGATAGGATAGAGTATAAGATAGGATAGAGGATAGGATAGGATAGAGGATAGGATAGGATAGAGGATAGGATAGGATAGAGGATAGGATAGGATAGTGGATAGGATAGCATAGAGGATAGGATAGGGGATTCGATAGGATAGAGTATAGGATACGATAGAGGATAGGATCGGATAGAGGATAGGATAGGGGATTGTATAGGATAGAGGACAGGAGACGATAGAGGATAGGATAGGTTAGACGATAGGATAGGATAGAGGATAGGATAAGATAGATGATAGGATAGGATAGAGGATAGGATAGAGGATAGGATAGAGGGTAGGATAGAGGATAGGATAGAGGATAGGATAGGATAGAGGATAGAATAGGATAGAGGATAGGATAGGATTGAGGATAGGATAGGATAGAGGATAGGATATTATAGAGGATAGGATAGGATAGAGGATAAGATAGGATAGAGGATAGGATAGGATAGAGGATTGGATAGGATAGGATAGAGGATAGGATAGGATAGAGGATAGGTTAGGATAGAGGATAGGATAGGATAGAGGATATGATAGGATAGAGGATCGGATAGGGGATTGGATAGGATAGAGGATAGGATAGGATAGAGGATAGGATAGGATTGAGGATAGTATAGGATAGAGGAAAGGATAGGATAGAGGATCGGATAGGTGATTGGATAAGATAGAGGATAGGATAGGATAGAGGATAGGATAGGATTGAGGATAGTATAGGATAGAGGATAGGATAGGATAGAGTATAAGATAGGATAGAGGATAGGATAGGATAGAGGATAGGATAGGATAGAGGATAGGATAGGATAGAGGATAGGATAGGATAGAGGATAGTATAGGATAGAGGATAGGATAGCATAGAGGATAGGATAGGATAGAGGACAGGATAGGATAGAGGATAGGATAGGATAGAGGATAGAGGATAGGATACGATAGAGGATAGGATAGGATAGAGGATAGGATAGGGGATTGGATAGGATAGAGGATAGGATAGGATAGAGGATAGGATAGTATTGAGGATAGGATAGGATAGAGGATAGGATAGGATAGAGGATAGGATAGGATAGAGGATAGGATAGGATAGAGGATAGGATAGGATAGAGGATATGATAGGATAGAGGATAGGATAGGATAGAGGATAGGATAGGATAGAGGATAGGATAGGATAGAGGATATGATAGGATAGAGGATCGGATAGGATAGAGGATAGGATAGGATAGAGGATAGGATAGGATAGAGGATAGGATAGGATAGGATAGAGGATAGGATAGGATAGAGGATAGGATAGGATAGAGGATAGGATAGGATAGTGGATAGGATAGGATAAGGGATAGGATATAGGATTGTATAGGATAGAGGATAGGATAGGATAGAGGATAGGATACGATAGAGGATAGGATATTATAGAGGATAGGATAGGATAGAGGATAGTATAGGATGGATTATAGGATAGGATAGAGGATAGTATAGGATAGTGGATAGGATAGCATAGAGGATAGGATAGGGGATTCGATAGGATAGAGTATAGGATACGATAGAGGATAGGATCGGATAGAGGATAGGATAGGGGATTGTATAGGATAGAGGACAGGAGACGATAGAGGATAGGATAGGTTAGACGATAGGATAGGATAGAGGATAGGATAAGATAGATGATAGGATAGGATAGAGGATAGGATAGAGGATAGGATAGAGGATAGGATAGAGGATAGGATAGAGGATAGGATAGAGGATAGGATAGGATAGAGGATAGAATAGGATAGAGGATAGGATAGGATTGAGGATAGGATAGGATAGAGGATAATATAGGATAGAGGATAAGATAGGATAGAGGATAGGATAGGATAGAGGATTGGATAGGATAGGATAGAGGATAGGATAGGATAGAGGATAGGTTAGGATAGAGGATAGGATAGGATAGAGGATATGATAGGATAGAGGATCGGATAGGGGATTGGATAGGATAGAGGATAGGATAGGATAGAGGATAGGATAGGATTGAGGATAGTATAGGATAGAGGATAGGATAGGATAGAGTATAAGATAGGATAGAGGATAGGATAGGATAGAGGATAGGATAGGATAGAGGATAGGATAGGATAGAGGATAGGATAGGATAGTGGATAGGATAGCATAGAGGATAGGATAGGGGATTCGATAGGATAGAGTATAGGATACGATAGAGGATAGGATCGGATAGAGGATAGGATAGGGGATTGTATAGGATAGAGGACAGGAGACGATAGAGGATAGGATAGGTTAGACGATAGGATAGGATAGAGGATAGGATAAGATAGATGATAGGATAGGATAGAGGATAGGATAGAGGATAGGATAGAGGGTAGGATAGAGGATAGGATAGAGGATAGGATAGGATAGAGGATAGAATAGGATAGAGGATAGGATAGGATTGAGGATAGGATAGGATAGAGGATAGGATATTATAGAGGATAGGATAGGATAGAGGATAAGATAGGATAGAGGATAGGATAGGATAGAGGATTGGATAGGATAGGATAGAGGAGAGGATAGGATAGAGGATAGGTTAGGATAGAGGATACGATAGGATAGAGGATATGATAGGATAGAGGATCGGATAGGGGATTGGATAGGATAGAGGATAGGATAGGATAGAGGATAGGATAGGATTGAGGATAGTATAGGATAGAGTATAAGATAGGATAGAGGATAGGATAGGATAGATTATAGGATAGGATAGAGGATAGGATAGGATAGAGGATAGGATAGGATAGTGGATAGGATAGCATAGAGGATAGGATAGGGGATTCGATAGGATAGAGTATAGGATACGATAGAGGATAGGATCGGATAGAGGATAGGATAGGGGATTGTATAGGATAGAGGACAGGAGACGATAGAGGATAGGATAGGTTAGACGATAGGATAGGATAGAGGATAGGATAAGATAGATGATAGGATAGGATAGAGGATAGGATAGAGGATATGATAGAGGGTAGGATAGAGGATAGGATAGAGGATAGGATAGGATAGAGGATAGAATAGGATAGAGGATAGGATAGGATTGAGGATAGGATAGGATAGAGGATAGGATATTATAGAGGATAGGATAGGATAGAGGATAAGATAGGATAGAGGATAGGATAGGATAGAGGATTGGATAGGATAGGATAGAGGATAGGATAGGATAGAGGATAGGTTAGGATAGAGGATAGGATAGGATAGAGGATATGATAGGATAGAGGATCGGATAGGGGATTGGATAGGATAGAGGATAGGATAGGATAGAGGATAGGATAGGATTGAGGATAGTATAGGATAGAGGAAAGGATAGGATAGAGGACCGGATAGGTGATTGAATAAGATAGAGGATAGGATAGGATAGAGGATAGGATAGGATTGAGGATAGTATAGGATAGAGGATAGGATAGGATAGAGTATAAGATAGGATAGAGGATAATATAGGATAGAGGATAGGATAGGATAGAGGATAGGATAGGATAGAGGATAGGATAGGATAGAGGATAGGATAGGGGATTGGATAGGATAGAGGATAGGATAGGATAGAGGATAGGATAGTATTGAGGATAGGATAGGATAGAGGATAGGATAGGATAGAGGATAGGATAGGATAGAGGATAGGATAGGATAGAGGATAGGATAGGATAGAGGATATGATAGGATAGAGGATAGGATAGGATAGAGGATAGGATAGGATAGAGGATAGAATACGATAGAGGATAGGATATTATAGAGGATAGGATAGGATAGAGGATATGATAGGATAGAGGATAGGATAGGATAGGATAGAGGATAGGATAGGATAGAGGATAGGATAGCATAGAGGATAGGATAGGATAGAGGATATTATAGGATAAAGGATAGGATAGGATAGGATAGGATAGAGTATAGGATAGGATAGAGGATACGATATTATAGAGGATAGGATAGGATAGAGGAAACGATAGGGTATTGGATAGGATAGAGCATAGGATAAAGAATAGGATAGGATAGAGGATAGGATAGGGGATTGGATAGGATAGAGGATAGGATAGGATAGAGGATAGTATAGGATAGAGGATAGGATAGGATAGAGGATAGGATAGGATAGAGGATATGATAGGATAGAGGATCGGATAGGGGATTGGATAGGATAGAGGATAGGATAGGATAGAGGATAGGATAGGATAGAGGATAGGATAGGATAGCGGATAGGATAGGATATAGGATTGGATAGGATAGAGGATAGGATACGATAGAGGATAGGATAGGATAGAGGATAGGGTAGGGGATTGGATAGGATAGAGGATAGGATAGGATAGAGGACAGGATAGGATTGAGGATAGGATAGGATAGAGGAAAGGATAGGATAGAGGATCGGATAGGTGATTGGATAGGATAGAGGATAGGATAGGATAGAGGATAGTATAGGATAGAGGATAGGATAGGATAGAATATAGAATAGGATAGAGGATAGGATACTATAGAGGATAGGATAAGATAGAGGATCGGATAGGATGGAGGATAGGATAGGATAGAGGATAGTATAGGATAGAGGATAGGATAGGATAGAGGATAGGATAGGATTGAGGATAGTATAGGATAGAGGATGGAGGATAGGATAGGATAGAGGATAGGATAGGATAGAGGATAGGATAGGATAGAGGATATGATAAGATAGAGGATCGGATAGGATAGAGGATAGGATAGGATAGAGGATAGGATACGATAGAGGATAGGATATTATAGAGGATAGGATAGGATAGAGGATAGGATAGGATAGAGGATAGGATAGGATAGAGGATTGGATTGGATAGAGGATAGGATATAGGATTGGATAGGATAGAGGATAGGATACGATAGTGGATAGATTAGATGAGAGGATAGGATAGAAGATAGGATAGGATAGAGGATAGGATAGGATAGAGGATAGGATAGTGGATTGTATAGGATAGAGGACAGGAGACGATAGAGGATAGGGTAGGGTAGACGATAGGATAGGATAGAGGATAGGATAGGATAGAGGATAGGGTAGGATTGAGGATAGTATAGGATAGAGGAAAGTATAGGATAGAGGATCGGATAGGTGATTGGATAGGATAGAGGATAGGATAGGATAGAGGATAGTATAGGATAGAGGATAGGATAGGATAGAGGATAGGATAGGATAGAGGATATGATAGGATAGAGGATCGGATAGGGGATTGGATAGGATAGAGGATAGGATAGGATAGAGGATAGGATAGGATAGAGGATAGGATAGGATAGCGGATAGGATAGGATATAGGATTGGATAGGATAGAGGATAGGATACGATAGAGGATAGGATAGGATAGAGGATAGGGTAGGGGATTGGATAGGATAGAGGATAGGATAGGATAGAGGACAGGATAGGATTGAGGATAGGATAGGATAGAGGAAAGGATAGGATAGAGGATCGGATAGGTGATTGGATAGGATAGAGGATAGGATAGGATAGAGGATAGTATAGGATAGAGGATAGGATAGGATAGAATATAGAATAGGATAGAGGATAGGATACTATAGAGGATAGGATAAGATAGAGGATCGGATAGGATGGAGGATAGGATAGGATAGAGGATAGTATAGGATAGAGGATAGGATAGGATAGAGGATAGGATAGGATAGCGGATAGGATAGGATATAGGATTGGATAGGATAGAGGATAGGATACGATAGAGGATAGGATAGGATAGAGGATAGGGTAGGGGATTGGATAGGATAGAGGATAGGATAGGATAGAGGAGAGGATAGGATTGAGGATAGGATAGGATAGAGGAAAGGATAGGATAGAGGATCGGATAGGTGATTGGATAGGATAGAGGATCTGATAGGATAGAGGATAGTATAGGATAGAGGATAGGATAGGATAGAATATAGAATAGGATAGAGGATAGGATACTATAGAGGATAGGATAAGATAGAGGATCGGATAGGATGGAGGATAGGATAGGATAGAGGATAGTATAGGATAGAGGATAGGTTAGGATAGAGGATAGGATAGGAAAGAGGATATGATAGGATAGAGGATCGGATAGGGGATTTGATAGGATAGAGGATAGGATAGGATAGAGGATAGGATAGGATTGAGGATAGTATAGGATAAAGGAAAGGATAGGATAGAGGATAGGATAGGTGATTGGATAGGATAGAGGATTGGATAGGATAGAGGATAGTATAGGATAGAGGATAGGATAGCATAGAGGATAGGATAGGATAGAGGATAGGATAGGATAGAGCATAGGATAGGATAGAGGATAGGATAGGATAGAGGATAGGATAGGATAGGATAGAGGATAGGATAGGATTGAGGATAGGATAGGATAGAGGATAGGATATTATAGAGGATAGGATAGGATAGAGGATAGGATAGTATAGAGGATAGGATAGGATAGAGGATAGGATAGGATAGATGATAGGATAGGGGATTGTAGAGGATAGAGGACAGGAGACGATAGAGGATAGGATAGGGGATTGGATAGGATAGAGGATAGGATAGGATAGAGGATAGGATAGAGGATAGGATAGAGGATAGGATAGGATAGAGGATAGGATAGGATAGAGGATAGGATAGGATTGAGGATAGGATAGGATAGAGGATAGGATAAAATAGAGGATAGGATAGGATAGAGGATAGTATAGGATAGAGGATAGGATAGCATAGAGGATAGGATAGGATAGAGGATAGGATAGGATAGAGGATAGGATAGGATAGAGGATAGAGGATAGGATACGATAGAGGATAGGATAGGATAGAGGATAGGATAGGGGATTGGATAGGATAGAGGATAGGATAGGATAGTGGATAGGATAGGATTGAGGATAGGATAGGATAGAGGATAGAGGATAGGATAGGATAGAGGATAGGATAGGATAGAGGATAGGATAGGATAGAGGATATGATAGGATAGAGGATCGGATAGGATAGAGGATAGGATAGGATAGAGGATAGGATACGATAGAGGATAGGATATTATAGAGGATAGGATAGGATAGAGGATAGGATAGGATAGAGGATCGGATTGGATAGAGGATAGGATATAGGATTGGATAGGATAGAGGATAGGATACGATAGTGGATAGATTAGATGAGAGGATAGGATAGAAGATAGGATAGGATAGAGGATAGGATAGGATAGAGGATAGGATAGTGTATTGTATAGGATAGAGGACAGGAGACGATAGAGGATAGGATAGGGTAGACTATAGGATAGGATAGAGGATAGGATAGGATAGAGGATAGGGTAGGATTGAGGATAGTATAGGATAGAGGAAAGGATAGGATAGAGGATCGGATAGGTGATTGGATAGGATAGAGGATAGGATAGGATAGAGGATAGTATTGGATAGAGGATAGGATAGGATAGAGGATAGGATAGGATAGAGGATATGATAGGATAGAGGATCGGATAGGGGATTGGATAGGATAGAGGATAGGATAGGATAGAGGATAGGATAGGATAGAGGATAGGATAGGATTGAGGATAGTATAGGATAAAGGAAAGGATTGGATAGAGGATAGGGTAGGTGATTGGATAGGATAGAGGATTGGATAGGATAGAGGATAGTATAGGATAGAGGATAGGATAGCATAGAGGATAGGATAGGATAGAGGATAGGATAGGATAGAGGATAGGATAGGATAGAGGATAGGATAGGATAGAGGATAGGATAGGATAGCGGATAGGATAGGATATAGGATTGGATAGGATAGAGGATAGGATACGATAGTGGATAGGATAGATGATAGGATAGGATAGAAGATAGGATAGGATAGAGGATAGGATAGGATAGAGGATAGGATAGAGGATAGGATAGTGGATTGTATAGGATAGAGGATAGGATAGGATAGAGGATAGGATACGATAGAGGATAGGATAGGATAGAGGATAGGATATTATAGAGGATAGGATAGGATAGAGGATAAGATAGGATAGAGGATAGGATAGGATAGAGGATTGGATAGGATAGGATAGAGGATAGGATAGGATAGAGGATAGGTTAGGATAGAGGATACGATAGGATAGAGGATATGATAGGATAGAGGATCGGATAGGGGATTGGATAGGATAGAGGATATAATAGGATAGAGGATAGGATAGGATAGAGGATAGGATAGGATAGAGGATAGGATAGGATAGGATAGAGGATAGGATAGGATAGAGGATAGGATAGGATAGAGGATAGGATAGGATAGTGGATAGGATAGGATAGAGGATAGGGTAGGGGATTGGATAGGATAGAGGATAGGATAGGATAGAGGAGAGGATAGGATTGAGGATAGGATAGGATAGAGGAAAGGATAGGATAGAGGATCGGATAGGTGATTGGATAGGATAGAGGATCTGATAGGATAGAGGATAGTATAGGATAGAGGATAGGATAGGATAGAATATAGAATAGGATAGAGGATAGGATACTATAGAGGATAGGATAAGATAGAGGATCGGATAGGATGGAGGATAGGATAGGATAGAGGATAGTATAGGATAGAGGATAGGTTAGGATAGAGGATAGGATAGGAAAGAGGATATGATAGGATAGAGGATCGGATAGGGGATTGGATAGGATAGAGGATAGGATAGGATAGAGGATAGGATAGGATTGAGGATAGTATAGGATAAAGGAAAGGATAGGATAGAGGATAGGATAGGTGATTGGATAGGATAGAGGATTGGATAGGATAGAGGATAGTATAGGATAGAGGATAGGATAGCATAGAGGATAGGATAGGATAGAGGATAGGATAGGATAGAGCATAGGATAGGATAGAGGATAGGATAGGATAGAGGATAGGATAGGATAGGATAGAGGATAGGATAGGATTGAGGATAGGATAGGATAGAGGATAGGATATTATAGAGGATAGGATAGGATAGAGGATAGGATAGTATAGAGGATAGGATAGGATAGAGGATAGGATAGGATAGATGATAGGATAGGGGATTGTAGAGGATAGAGGACAGGAGACGATAGAGGATAGGATAGGGGATTGGATAGGATAGAGGATAGGATAGGATAGAGGATAGGATAGAGGATAGGATAGAGGATAGGATAGGATAGAGGATAGGATAGGATAGAGGATAGGATAGGATTGAGGATAGGATAGGATAGAGGATAGGATAAAATAGAGGATAGGATAGGATAGAGGATAGTATAGGATAGAGGATAGGATAGCATAGAGGATAGGATAGGATAGAGGATAGGATAGGATAGAGGATAGGATAGGATAGAGGATAGTGGATAGGATACGATAGAGGATAGGATAGGATAGAGGATAGGATAGGGGATTGGATAGGATAGAGGATAGGATAGGATAGTGGATAGGATAGGATTGAGGATAGGATAGGATAGAGGATAGAGGATAGGATAGGATAGAGGATAGGATAGGATAGAGGATAGGATAGGATAGAGGATATGATAGGATAGAGGATCGGATAGGATAGAGGATAGGATAGGATAGAGGATAGGATACGATAGAGGATAGGATATTATAGAGGATAGGATAGGATAGAGGATAGGATAGGATAGAGGATCGGATTGGATAGAGGATAGGATATAGGATTGGATAGGATAGAGGATAGGATACGATAGTGGATAGATTAGATGAGAGGATAGGATAGAAGATAGGATAGGATAGAGGATAGGATAGGATAGAGGATAGGATAGTGTATTGTATAGGATAGAGGACAGGAGACGATAGAGGATAGGATAGGGTAGACTATAGGATAGGATAGAGGATAGGATAGAATAGAGGATAGGGTAGGATTGAGGATAGTATAGGATAGAGGAAAGGATAGGATAGAGGATCGGATAGGTGATTGGATAGGATAGAGGATAGGATAGGATAGAGGATAGTATTGGATAGAGGATAGGATAGGATAGAGGATAGGATAGGATAGAGGATATGATAGGATAGAGGATCGGATAGGGGATTGGATAGGATAGAATATAGGATAGGATAGAGGATAGGATAGGATAGAGGATAGGATAGGATTGAGGATAGTATAGGATAAAGGAAAGGATTGGATAGAGGATAGGGTAGGTGATTGGATAGGATAGAGGATTGGATAGGATAGAGGATAGTATAGGATAGAGGATAGGATAGCATAGAGGATAGGATAGGATAGAGGATAGGATAGGATAGAGGATAGGATAGGATAGAGGATAGGATAGGATAGAGGATAGGATAGGATAGCGGATAGGATAGGATATAGGATTGGATAGGATAGAGGATAGGATACGATAGTGGATAGGATAGATGATAGGATAGGATAGAAGATAGGATAGGATAGAGGATAGGATAGGATAGAGGATAGGATAGAGGATAGGATAGTGGATTGTATAGGATAGAGGATAGGATAGGATAGAGGATAGGATACGATAGAGGATAGGATAGGATAGAGGATAGGATATTATAGAGGATAGGATAGGATAGAGGATAAGATAGGATAGAGGATAGGATAGGATAGAGGATTGGATAGGATAGGATAGAGGATAGGATAGGATAGAGGATAGGTTAGGATAGAGGATACGATAGGATAGAGGATATGATAGGATAGAGGATCGGATAGGGGATTGGATAGGATAGAGGATATAATAGGATAGAGGATAGGATAGGATAGAGGATAGGATAGGATAGAGGATAGGATAGGATAGGATAGAGGATAGGATAGGATAGAGGATAGGATAGGATAGAGGATAGGATAGGATAGTGGATAGGATAGGATAGAGGATAGGATATAGGATTGGATAGGATATAGGATTGGATAGGATAGAGGATAGGATACGATAGTGGATAGGATAGATGATAGGATAGGATAGAAGATAGGATAGGATAGAGGATAGGATAGGATAGAGTATAAGATAGGATAGAGGATAGGATAGGATAGAGGATAGGATAGGATAGAGGATAGGATAGGATAGAGGATAGGATAGGATAGTGGATAGGATAGCATAGAGGATAGGATAGGGGATTCGATAGGATAGAGTATAGGATACGATAGAGGATAGGATCGGATAGAGGATAGGATAGGGGATTGTATAGGATAGAGGACAGGAGACGATAGAGGATAGGATAGGTTAGACGATAGGATAGGATAGAGGATAGGATAAGATAGATGATAGGATAGGATAGAGGATAGGATAGAGGATATGATAGAGGGTAGGATAGAGGATAGGATAGAGGATAGGATAGGATAGAGGATAGAATAGGATAGAGGATAGGATAGGATTGAGGATAGGATAGGATAGAGGATAGGATATTATAGAGGATAGGATAGGATAGAGGATAAGATAGGATAGAGGATAGGATAGGATAGAGGATTGGATAGGATAGGATAGAGGATAGGATAGGATAGAGGATAGGTTAGGATAGAGGATAGGATAGGATAGAGGATATGATAGGATAGAGGATCGGATAGGGGATTGGATAGGATAGAGGATAGGATAGGATAGAGGATAGGATAGGATTGAGGATAGTATAGGATAGAGGAAAGGATAGGATAGAGGACCGGATAGGTGATTGGATAAGATACAGGATAGGATAGGATAGAGGATAGGATAGGATTGAGGATAGTATAGGATAGAGGATAGGATAGGATAGAGTATAAGATAGGATAGAGGATAGGATAGGATAGAGGATAGGATAGGATAGGATAGAGGATAGGATAGGATAGAGGATAGGATAGGATAGAGGATAGTATAGGATAGAGGATAGGATAGCATAGAGGATAGGATAGGATAGAGGACAGGATAGGATAGAGGATAGGATAGGATAGAGGATAGAGGATAGGATACGATAGAGGATAGGATAGGATAGAGGATAGGATAGGGGATTGGATAGGATAGAGGATAGGATAGGATAGAGGAAAGGATAGTATTGAGGATAGGATAGGATAGAGGATAGGATAGGATAGAGGATAGGATAGGATAGAGGATAGGATAGGATAGAGGATAGGATAGGATAGAGGATATGATAGGATAGAGGATAGGATAGGATAGAGGATAGGATAGGATAGAGGATAGAATACGATAGAGGATAGGATATTATAGAGGATAGGATAGGATAGAGGATATGATAGGATAGAGGATAGGATAGGATAGGATAGAGGATAGGATAGGATAGAGGATAGGATAGAGGATAGGATAGTGGATTGTATAGGATAGAGGATAGGATAGGATAGAGGATAGGATACGATAGAGGATAGGATATTATAGAGGATAGGATAGGATAGAGGATAGGATAGGATAGAGGATAGGATAGGATAGAGGATAGGATAGGATAGGATAGAGGATAGGAGAGGATAGAGGATAGGATAGGGTAGAGGATAGGATAGGATAGAGGATAGGATAGGTGATTGGATAGGATAGAGGATAGGATAGGATAGAGGATAGTATAGGATAGAGGATAGGATAGGATAGAGGATAGTATAGGATAGTGGATAGGATAGCATAGAGGATGGGATAGGGGATTGGATAGGATAGAGTATAGGATAGGATAGATTATAGGATAGTGGATTGTATAGGATAGAGGACAGGAGACGATAGAGGATAGGGTAGGGTAGACGATAGGATAGGATAGAGGATAGGATAGGATAGAGGATAGGGTAGGATTGAGGATAGTATAGGATAGAGGAAAGGATAGGATAGAGGATCGGATAGGTGATTGGATAGGATAGAGGATAGGATAGGATAGAGGATAGTATAGGATAGAGGATAGGATAGGATAGAGGATAGGATAGGATAGAGGATATGATAGGATAGAGGATCGGATAGGGGATTGGATAGGATAGAGGATAGGATAGGATAGAGGATAGGATAGGATAGAGGATAGGATAGGATAGCGGATAGGATAGGATATAGGATTGGATAGGATAGAGGATAGGATACGATAGAGGATAGGATAGGATAGAGGATAGGGTAGGGGATTGGATAGGATAGAGGATAGGATAGGATAGAGGACAGGATAGGATTGAGGATAGGATAGGATAGAGGAAAGGATAGGATAGAGGATCGGATAGGTGATTGGATAGGATAGAGGATAGGATAGGATAGAGGATAGTATAGGATAGAGGATAGGATAGGATAGAATATAGAATAGGATAGAGGATAGGATACTATAGAGGATAGGATAAGATAGAGGATCGGATAGGATGGAGGATAGGATAGGATAGAGGATAGTATAGGATAGAGGATAGGATAGGATAGAGGATAGGATAGGATAGCGGATAGGATAGGATATAGGATTGGATAGGATAGAGGATAGGATACGATAGAGGATAGGATAGGATAGAGGATAGGGTAGGGGATTGGATAGGATAGAGGATAGGATAGGATAGAGGAGAGGATAGGATTGAGGATAGGATAGGATAGAGGAAAGGATAGGATAGAGGATCGGATAGGTGATTGGATAGGATAGAGGATCTGATAGGATAGAGGATAGTATAGGATAGAGGATAGGATAGGATAGAATATAGAATAGGATAGAGGATAGGATACTATAGAGGATAGGATAAGATAGAGGATCGGATAGGATGGAGGATAGGATAGGATAGAGGATAGTATAGGATAGAGGATAGGTTAGGATAGAGGATAGGATAGGAAAGAGGATATGATAGGATAGAGGAATGGATAGGGGATTGGATAGGATAGAGGATAGGATAGGATAGAGGATAGGATAGGATTGAGGATAGTATAGGATAAAGGAAAGGATAGGATAGAGGATAGGATAGGTGATTGGATAGGATAGAGGATTGGATAGGATAGAGGATAGTATAGGATAGAGGATAGGATAGCATAGAGGATAGGATAGGATAGAGGATAGGATAGGATAGAGCATAGGATAGGATAGAGGATAGCATAGGATAGAGGATAGGATAGGATAGGATAGAGGATAGGATAGGATTGAGGATAGGATAGGATAGAGGATAGGATATTATAGAGGATAGGATAGGATAGAGGATAGGATAGTATAGAGGATAGGATAGGATAGAGGATAGGATAGGATAGATGATAGGATAGGGGATTGTAGAGGATAGAGGACAGGAGACGATAGAGGATAGGATAGGGGATTGGATAGGATAGAGGATAGGATAGGATAGAGGATAGGATAGAGGATAGGATAAGATAGAGGATAGGATAGGATAGAGGATAGGATAGGATTGAGGATAGGATAGGATAGAGGATAGGATAAAATAGAGGATAGGATAGGATAGAGGATAGTATAGGATAGAGGATAGGATAGCATAGAGGATAGGATAGGATAGAGGATAGGATACGATAGAGGATAGGATAGGATAGAGGATAGGATAGGGGATTGGATAGGATAGAGGATAGGATAGGATAGTGGATAGGATAGGATTGAGGATAGGATAGGATAGAGGATAGAGGATAGGATAGGATAGAGGATATGATAGGATAGAGGATCGGATAGGATAGAGGATAGGATAGGATAGAGGATAGGATACGATAGAGGATAGGATATTATAGAGGATAGGATAGGATAGAGGATAGGATAGGATAGAGGATCGGATTGGATAGAGGATAGGATATAGGATTGGATAGGATAGAGGATAGGATACGATAGTGGATAGATTAGATGAGAGGATAGGATAGAAGATAGGATAGGATAGAGGATAGGATAGGATAGAGGATAGGATAGTGTATTGTATAGGATAGAGGACAGGAGACGATAGAGGATAGGATAGGGTAGACTATAGGATAGGATAGAGGATAGGATAGGATAGAGGATAGGGTAGGATTGAGGATAGTATAGGATAGAGGAAAGGATAGGATAGAGGATCGGATAGGTGATTGGATAGGATAGAGGATAGGATAGGATAGAGGATAGTATTGGATAGAGGATAGGATAGGATAGAGGATAGGATAGGATAGAGGATATGATAGGATAGAGGATCGGATAGGGGATTGGATAGGATAGAGGATAGGATAGGATAGAGGATAGGATAGGATAGAGGATAGGATAGGATTGAGGATAGTATAGGATAAAGGAAAGGATTGGATAGAGGATAGGGTAGGTGATTGGATAGGATAGAGGATTGGATAGGATAGAGGATAGTATAGGATAGAGGATAGGATAGCATAGAGGATAGGATAGGAAAGAGGATAGGATAGGATAGAGGATAGGATAGGATAGAGGATAGGATAGGATAGAGGATAGGATAGGATAGCGGATAGGATAGGATATAGGATTGGATAGGATAGAGGATAGGATACGATAGTGGATAGGATAGATGATAGGATAGGATAGAAGATAGGATAGGATAGAGGATAGGATAGGATAGAGGATAGGATAGAGGATAGGATAGTGGATTGTATAGGATAGAGGATAGGATAGGATAGAGGATAGGATACGATAGAGGATAGGATATTATAGAGGATAGGATAGGATAGAGGATAGGATAGGATAGAGGATAGGATAGGATAGAGGATAGGATAGGATAGAGGATAGGATAGGATAGAGGATAGGATAGGATAGAGGATAGGATAGGGTAGAGGATAGGATAGGATAGAGGATAGGATAGGATAGAGGATAGGATAGGGTAGAGGATAGAGGATAGGATACGATAGAGGATAGGATAGGATAGAGGATAGGATAGGGGATTGGATAGGATAGAGGATAGGATAGGATAGAGGAAAGGATAGGATAGAGGATCGGATAGGTGATTGGATAGGATAGAGGATAGGATAGGATAGAGGATAGTATAGGATAGAGGATAGGATAGGATAGAGGATAGGATAGGATAGAGGATAGGATAGCATAGAGGATAGGATAGGATAGAGGATATTATAGGATAGAGGATAGGATAGGATAGGATAGGATAGAGTATAGGATAGGATAGAGGATACGATATTATAGAGGATAGGATAGGATAGTGGATAGGATAGGATTGAGGATAGGATAGGATAGAGGATGGAGGATAGGATAGGATAGAGGATAGGATAGGATAGAGGATAGGATAGGTTAGAGGATATGATAGGATAGAGGATCGGATAGGATAGAGGATAGGATAGGATAGAGGATAGGATACGATAGAGGATAGGATATTATAGAGGATAGGATAGGATAGAGGGTAGGATAGGATAGAGGATAGGATAGGATAGAGGATTGGATTGGATAGAGGATAGGATATAGGATTGGATAGGATAGAGGATAGGATACGATAGTGGATAGATTAGATGAGAGGATAGGATAGAAGATAGGATAGGATAGAGGATAGGATAGGATAGAGGATAGGATAGTGGATTGTATAGGATAGAGGACAGGAGACGATAGAGGATAGGATAGGGTAGACGATAGGATAGGATAGAGGATAGGATAGGATAGAGGATAGGATAGGATAGAGGATAGGATATTATAGAGGATAGGATAGGATAGAGGATAGGATAGTATAGAGGATAGGATAGGATAGAGGATAGGATAGGGGATTGTAGAGGATAGAGGACAGGAGACGATAGAGGATAGGATAGAGGATAGGTTAGGGGATTGGATAGGATAGAGGATAGGATAGGATAGAGGATAGGATAGAGGATAGGATAGGATAGAGGATAGGATAGCATAGAGGATAGGATAGGATAGAGGATAGGATAGGATAGAGGATAGGATAGGATAGAGGATCGAGGATAGGATAGGATAGAGGATAGGATAGGATAGCGGATAGGATAGGATATAGGATTGGATAGGATAGAGGATAGGATACGATAGAGGATAGAATAGGATAGAGGATAGGATACTATAGAGGATAGGATAAGATAGAGGATCGGATAGGATGGAGGATAGGATAGGATAGAGGATAGGATACGATAGAGGATAGAATAGAATTTAGAATAGGATAGGATAGAGGATACGATATTATAGTGGAGAGGATCGACTAGAGGATAGGATAGCGGATAGGATAGGATAGAGTATAGAATAGGATAGAGGATAGGATAGGATAGAGGATAGAATAGGATTGAAGATAGGATAGGATAGAGGAAAGGATAGGATAGAGGATCGGATAGGTGATTGGATAGGGTAGAGGATAGGATAGGATAGAGGATAGTATAGGATAGTGGATAGGATAGGATAGAGGATAGTATAGGATAGAGGATAGGATAGGATAGAGGATAGGATAGGATAGGATAGAGGATAGGATAGGATAGAGGATACGATAGGATAGAGGATAGGATAGGATAGAGGATAGGATAGGATAGAGGATAGGATAGGATAGGATAGAGGATAGGATAGGATTGAGGATAGGATAGGATAGAGGATAGGATATTATAGAGGATAGGATAGGATAGAGGATAGGATAGTATAGAGGATAGGATAGGATAGAGGATAGGATAGGATAGATGATAGGATAGGGGATTGTAGAGGATAGAGGACAGGAGACGATAGAGGATAGGATAGAGGATAGGTTAGGGGATTGGATAGGATAGAGGATAGGATAGGATAGAGGATAGGATAGAGGATAGGATAGGATAGAGGATAGGATAGGATAGAGGATAGGATAGGATTGAGGATAGGATAGGATAGAGGATAGGATAGGATAGAGGATAGGATAGGATAGAGGATAGGATAGGATTGAGGATAGGATAGGATAGAGGATAGGATATTATAGAGGATAGGATAGGATAGAGGATAGGATAGGATAGAGGATGGGATAGGATAGCGGATAGGATAGGATAGAGGATAGGATAGAGGATAGGATAGGATAGAGGATAGGATAGGGGATTGGATAGGATACAGGATAGGATAGGATAGAGGATAGGATAGGATTGAGGATAGGATAGGATAGAGGAAAGGATAGGATAGAGGATCGGATAGGTGATTGGATAGGATAGAGGATAGGATAGGATAGAGGATAGTATAGGATAGAGGATAGGATAGGATAGAGGATAGGATAGGATAAGATAGAGGATAGGATAGGATAGAGGATAGGATAGGATAGAGGATAGGATAGGATAGAGGATAGGATAGGGTAGGATAGGATAGAGGATAGGATAGGATACAGGATAGGATAGGATGGAGGATAGGATAGTATAGAGGGTAGGATAGGATAGAGGATAGGATAGGATAGAGGATAGGATAGGATAGATGATAGAATAGGAAAGAGGATAGGATAGGATAGAGGATAGGATAGGATAGAGGATAGGATAGGGGATTGTAGAGGATAGAGGACAGGAGACGATAGAGGATAGGATAGAGGATAGGTTAGGGGATTGGATAGGATAGAGGATAGGATAGGATAGATGATAGGATAGAGGATAGGATAGGATAGAGGATAGGATAGGGTAGAGGATAGGATAGGATAGAGGATAGGATAGGATAGAGGATAGGATAGGATAGAGGATAGGATAGGATAGAGGATAGGATAGGATAGAGGATAGGATAGGATAGAGGATAGGATAGGATAGAGGATAGGATAGGATAGAGGTTAGGTTGGATAGAGTATAGAATAGGATAGAGGATAGGATAGGATAGAGGATAGGATAGGATTGAGGATAGTATAGGATAGAGGAAAGGATAGGATAGAGGATAGGATAGGATAGCGGATAGGATAGGGGATTGGATAGGATACAGGATAGGATAGGATAGAGGATAGGATAGGATTGAGGATAGGATAGGATAGAGGAAAGGATAGGATAGAGGATCGGATAGGATAGGATAGAGTATAGGATTGGATAGAGGATACGATATTATAGAGGATAGGATAGGATAGAGGATAAGATAGGATAGAGGATAGGATAGGATAGAGGATAGGATTGGATAGGATAGAGGATAGGATAGGATAGAGGATAGGAGAGGATAGAGGATATGATAGGATAGAGGATCGGATAGGGGATTGGATAGGATAGAGGATAGGATAGCGGACAGGATAGGATAGAGTATAGAATAGGATAGAGGATAGGATAGGATAGAGGATAGAATAGGATTGATGATAGGATAGGATAGAGGAAAGGATAGGATAGAGGATCGGATAGGTGATTGGATAGGATAGAGGATAGGATAGGATAGAGGATAGGATAGGATAGAGGATAGGATAGGATAGGATAGAGGATAGGATAGGATAGAGGATAGGATAGGATAGAGGATAGGATAGGATAGAGGATAGGATAGGATAGAGGATAGGATAGGATAGAGGTTAGGTTGGATAGAGGATAGGATAGGATAGAGGATAGGATAGGATTGAGGATAGTATAGGATAGAGGAAAGGATAGGATAGAGGATAGGATAGGATAACGGATAGGATAGGATAGAGGATAGTATAGGATAGAGGATAGTATAGGATAGAGGATAGGATAGGGTAGGATAGGATAGAGGATAGGATAGGATACAGGATAGGATAGGATGGAGGATAGGATAGGATAGAGGATAGGATAGGATAGAGGATAGGATAGGATAGAGGATATGATAGGATAGAGGATATGATAGGATAGAGGATCGGATAGGATAGAGGATAGGATAGGATAGAGGATAGAATACGATAGAGGATAGGATATTATAGAGGATAGGATAGGATAGAGGATAGGATAGGATAGAGGATGGGATAGGATAGCGGATAGGATAGGATATAGGACTGGATAGGATAGAGGATAGGATACGATAGAGGATAGGATAGGATAGAGGATAGGATAGGAGATTGGATAGGATAGAGGATAGGATAGGATACAGGATAGGATAGGATTGAGGATAGGATAGGATAGAGGAAAGGATAGGATAGAGGATCGGATAGGTGATTGGATAGGATAGAGGATAGGATAGGATAGAGGACAGGATAGGATAGAGGATAGGATAGGATAGAGGATAAGATAGGATAGAGGATAGGATAGGATAGAGGATAGGATTGGATAGGATAGAGGATAGGATAGGATAGAGGATAGGAGAGGATAGAGGATAGGATAGGATTGAGGATAGTATAGGATAGAGGAAAGGATAGGATAGAGGATAGGATAGGATAGCGGATAGGATAGGGGATTGGATAGGATACAGGATAGGATACGATAGAGGATAGGATAGGATTGAGGATAGGATAGGATAGAGGAAAGGATAGGATAGAGGATCGGACAGGGAAAGGATAGAGTATAGGATTGGATAGAGGATACGATATTATAGAGGATAGGATAGGATAGAGGATAAGATAGGATAGAGGATAGGATAGGATAGAGGATAGGATTGGATAGGATAGAGGATAGGATAGGATAGAGGATAGGAGAGGATAGAGGATATGATAGGATAGAGGATCGGATAGGGGATTGGATAGGATAGAGGATAGGATAGCGGACAGGATAGGATAGAGTATAGAATAGGATAGAGGATAGGATAGGATAGAGGATAGAATAGGATTGATGATAGGATAGGATAGAGGAAAGGATAGGATAGAGGATCGGATAGGTGATTGGATAGGATAGAGGATAGGATAGGATAGAGAATAGGATAGGATAGAGGATAGGATAGGATAGGATAGAGGATAGGATAGGATAGAGGATAGGATAGGATAGAGGATAGGATAGGATAGAGGATAGGATAGGATAGAGGATAGGATAGGATAGAGGATAGGATAGGATAGAGGATAGGATAGGATAGAGGATAGGATAGGATAGAGGTTAGGTTGGATAGAGGATAGGATAGGATAGAGGATAGGATAGGATTGAGGATAGTATAGGATAGAGGAAAGGATAGGATAGAGGATAGGATAGGATAACGGATAGGATAAGATAGAGGATAGTATAGGATAGAGGATAGTATAGGATAGAGGATAGGATAGTATAGAGGATAGGATAGGATAGAGTATAGAATAGGATAGAGGATAGGATAGGATAGAGGATAGAATAGGATTGATGATAGGATAGGATAGAGGAAAGGATAGGATAGAGGATCGGATAGGTGATTGGATAGGATAGAGGATAGGATAGGATAGAGGATAGTATAGGATAGAGGATAGGATAGGATAGAGGATAGGATAGGATAAGATAGAGGATAGGATAGGATAGAGGATAGGATAGGATAGAGGATGGGATAGGATAGAGGATAGGATAGGATAGAGGATAGGATAGGATAGAGGATATGATAGGATAGAGGATCGGATAGGGGATTGGATAGGATAGAGGATAGGATAGGATTGAGGATAGTATATGATAGAGGAAAGGATAGGATAGAGGATCGGATAGGTGATTGGATAGGATAGAGGATAGGATAGGATAGAGGATAGTATAGGATAGAGGATAGGATATCATAGAGGATAGGATAGGGTAGGATAGGATAGAGGATAGGATAGGATACAGGATAGGATAGGATGGAGGATAGGATAGTATAGAGGGTAGGATAGGATAGAGGATAGGATAGGATAGAGGATAGGATAGGATAGATGATAGGATAGGAAAGAGGATAGGATAGGATAGAGGATAGGATAGGATAGAGGATAGGATAGGGGATTGTAGAGGATAGAGGACAGGAGACGATAGAGGATAGGATAGAGGATAGGTTAGGGGATTGGATAGGATAGAGGATAGGATAGGATAGATGATAGGATAGAGGATAGGATAGGATAGAGGATAGGATAGGGTAGAGGATAGGATGTGCGGTGCGACCGAGCACCGCGCCTCGGCCTGTGGGGCTGCCCCCAGATGCCCGCTCTGCGCGGATCTGGGGAGGCCCTCGAACCACAGGTTCGGGGCCAAAGCGTGTGCCCCGGCTCCGAGGAGGGGTCGCGCGGCGGTGAAGGGAAGAGGGGAAAAGTCGGCGGCTGCACCCGCGCAGCAGCAGCCGACTACACCGGGGGCCCAGTCCCCCCAGGGGGGGGAGCCTGCAGAGCAAATGTCAGGGTAGGCTGTTTTCAGGCCTATTCCGGTTCTGCAGGCGAACCTCAACCACTCGCGTGCGGCCCAGGACTTGTTTGTCCAGGCCGTGCGCGAGCGGGGGACTGGGTTGGCAGTGGCGGCGGAGCCGTACTCCGTTCCCGATCACCCCTTCTGGGTGGGGGACGGGGCCGGCTCCGTCGCCATAGTGGCGGAGGGCCGCCGCGGGTCCCCGTCGATCTCCCTTCTGGAGAGAGGCGAGGGATTCGTGGCGGTGCGGTGGGGGGACATCGCGGTCGTCGGAGTTTATATCTCGCCGAGCCGTGGCCTCGATCATTTTCGGGGGTTCCTGGGCGGGCTGAGTAGCTGCATCGCGCGGTGCAGCGCCCGTCCGGTTCTCGTCCTGGGAGACTTCAATGCCCACGCGGTATCGTGGGGGAGTCCCAGGACGACCACTAGGGGAAGCGAGGTGTTAACCTGGGCGTCCGGCCTGGATCTCCGGTTGATTAACCGGGGATCCACGCCGACGTGCGTGCGGCCGCAGGGTGTCTCTATTGTCGATCTGACATGGGGGACGCCGTCGGCCGTGCGCCGAGTGTCGGGATGGAGGGTGGCGGAAGAACTAGAGCTGGCCTCTGACCACACGCCCATAGTCATGGACGTGTGGCCCGCCGCCCTCTACGCGCGGGATTCCCGGCACGGCCAGGTGGACCGACGGCCGCGATGGGCGTGGAGCAGGGCGGACGAGGACCTGTTCCGGGCCGCTGTCGCCGCGGTAACGTGGGGGGGGCCCCAGCCGGCTGGGGGGGCACCGGCGCGCGGGGCGGAGCGGCTCCGGGAGGTGATGACGGCGGTGTGCGACACCGCGGTGCCCCGGAGCCGGTCCGACCATAGAAGGGCGGCATACTGGTGGTCCGCGGGCATTGCGGAGCTTCGGCGTGCCTGCAATGCCGCGCGGCGCCAGTATGGCCGAGCGCGCAGGAGGCGCGACGACGAGGAGGCGAGGCTCCACGGGGAGTACCGAGCCGCGCTCGGGACTCTCCGGAGGGCCATCGCGAGGGCCAAGGCGGACGCGTGGTCGGAGCTCGTCGGCACGGTGGACGCGGATCCGTGGGGGCGCCCGTATAAGCTTGTAATGAGCAAGCTGCGCGCGTGGGCCCCCCCACTGACGGAATCGATGGACCCTCCCTTACTCGAGGAGGTGGTGACGTCTCTCTTCCCGCGTGAGGGGGGACAGCGACACCGCCTCCATCCGGGCCAGGAGCCTCTCTCCTGGTCCGCGGAGTGGGAGGTGTCAGCCGGCGAGCTCGGGGAGGCGGTGACCAGGGCCCGTCGGGTGGGCCGCAAGGCCCCGGGTCCTGACGGGGTGTCGGGCCGCGCGTTGGTCTTGGCATTGGAGGGGGGGCTCGCTCCCGAACTCAGGCGGCTGTTCAACAGTTGTCTGAGGGAGGGAGTGTTCCCCCCACTATGGAAGTCAGGCAGGCTGGTCCTCCTTCCAAAGGCGGGCAAGTCCCGGGACTCGCCCTCCGGGTACCGGCCAATTTGCTTGCTGGACGAGGCGGGGAAGTTGTTCGAGCGCGTTCTCGTTGGACGCCTCGTCCGGCACCTGTCGGGGGGAGGAGTCCCCGATCTGAGCGAGGCGCAGTTCGGCTTCCGGGGGGGTCTCTCCACCGTCGACGCAATTCGGCGGGTGAGGGCTCTCTCGGAGGCCTGTACGGAGGGGGGCGGTGTTGCGTTGGCGATCTCCTTGGATATCGCCAACGCGTTCAACACCGTCCCCTGGGATAGAATTTCGGAGGCCCTGGTCTTCCACCAGGTGCCTCCGTACCTTAGGAGGGTGATCGGGGACTATCTCTCCGACAGGAGCATAGAATATCCTGGCCGGTACGGGATGATTCGCAGGAGCGTCGTGCGGGGGGTTCCACAGGGCTCGGTGTTGGGCCCGTTGCTGTGGAACCTCGCGTACGACAGCGTCCTGCGGGAGGGGATGCCTCCCGGTGTCAGCCTAACGTGTTACGCCGACGACACGTTGGTGCTTGCCACCGGGAGGTATACGAAGGAGGCCGTCTGCCTGGCGGAGCGCGGCGCGTGGCGCGCGGTACGCGCGATCCGGTCTCTGGGCCTAGAGGTGTCCGTCGCTAAGACCAGGGCCATGTGGTTTTACCACCGGGCCCGGCTGGCGGCGCCTCCCCAGTGCTGGATCGCCGTGGGGGGGGGAGCGGTCGAGGTCGGGTTCCAGATGCGGTACCTGGGACTCGAGCTCGACGGCCTGTGGCGTTTCTGCCGCCACATCGAGTCGCTAGTGCCCCGGGCGGAGAGGGCGACCGCTGCGCTCGGTCGTCTTCTCCCGAATCTCGGGGGACCCTGTGGACGGGTGCGTCGCCTGTTCGCGGTGGTGGTGCGGGTTTTAGTCCTGTACGGAGCCCCTGTGTGGGCGTACGATGTCTTGGCCGGGGGGCGTAGCGGTGTGCGAGCACTGCTGCGCCGAATCGAGCGCAGGCTGGCCATTGGCATCGTGCGGGGGTATCGCACCATCTCTTACGCGACGGCGATGGTGATGTCGGGGCTTATCCCCCTCGAGCTGGAGGCCCGCGTGTTGTCGGACGTACACGGGTACGCCAGGGACCTCCGGCGGAGGGGGATGGCTCCGGATCGGGTGGCGCTCGATGTGGCGGAGTACAGGGGCCGCGCTCGGCGGGCCGCCGCCCGGGAATGGCGCGAAAGCCTTCACGGGACGGAGGAAGGAGGGAGGCGGGCCGTTCGGGCCATCCTCCCCGTGTTCGACCGGTGGAACAGGGGATGGATGGGGCATAGGGTCTCCTACCGAGTGACGCAGGTGATGACCGGGCACGGTTGCTTCGGTGTGTACCTGTGTCGCATCGGGCGGGAGGCCGAGGAGGCGTGTCACCACTGCGGCGAGTCGCGGGACACGGCGCAGCACACTCTGGAGGAGTGTCCAGCGTGGGCGGGTGAGCGCCGTGCTCTGCGGCGCGCAGTGGGCCATGACCTCTCGCTTCCGGCTGTCGTCTCGGCGGCAGCGGGCGGCGAGGGGGCGTGGAGAGGGTTCGCCTCCTTCTGTGAGCAGGTAATGCTGCAGAAGGAGGCTGCGGAACGGGGTCGTGAGCGAAATCACGATCCCGGCCGAAGGGGTGGGAGAAGGAGACGCAGGGCACGCCCCGGGGGCGTGCCTCCGTTGCGGCGTCCTTAACGCGGGCGGGGGCGCCCTTGGTGATCTCGAGGCGGGGGACCGACGGTCTCCTTATACTCGGTTGCCAATGGCGTCCCCGGAGGCCGTCGGACGTCTTGGGCGGGGGCCCGGACGTCCATCGGGCGGCCTAAATGGGGGGGAAGGCTTCACGTCGTCCGTTGCGTGGCGCCTTCGGATAGAGTAGGATAGGGTGGAGGCCGCGTCCCCCACCCAGGGAGGAATGCTAAGGCGGGGGCACACCGGATAGACATGCGCGCGCGGACCACGGGTGCCCCCAGGAGCCTAGGGACGGACGGGGAGGAGTTAGTGGGTATACTCGGCATTGCACCCACCAGCCGAGGAGTCCCACATAACCCGGCCCACTCCCCCCCGGGAGGGGTCGGGTATCCGTAATAGTGATTACCTCCTCGGAAAAAAAAAAAAAAAAAAAAAAAAAAAAAATAGGGTAGAGGATAGGATAGGATAGAGGATAGGATAGGATAGAGGATAGGATAGGATAGGATAGAGGATAGGATAGGATAGAGGATAGGATAGGATAGAGGATAGGATAGGATAGAGGATAGGATAGGATAGAGGTTAGGTTGGATAGAGGATAGGATAGGATAGAGGATAGGATAGGATTGAGGATAGTATAGGATAGAGGAAAGGATAGGATAGAGGATAGGATAGGATAACGGATAGGATAGGATAGAGGATAGTATAGGATAGAGGATAGTATAGGATAGAGGATAGGATAGGGTAGGATAGGATAGAGGATAGGATAGGATACAGGATAGGATAGGATGGAGGATAGGATAGGATAGAGGATAGGATAGGATAGAGGATAGGATAGGATAGAGGATATGATAGGATAGAGGATATGATAGGATAGAGGATCGGATAGGATAGAGGATAGGATAGGATAGAGGATAGAATACGATAGAGGATAGGATATTATAGAGGATAGGATAGGATAGAGGATAGGATAGGATAGAGGATGGGATAGGATAGCGGATAGGATAGGATATAGGATTGGATAGGATAGAGGATAGGATACGATAGAGGATAGGATAGGATAGAGGATAGGATAGGGGATTGGATAGGATAGAGGATAGGATAGGATACAGGATAGGATAGGATTGAGGATAGGATAGGATAGAGGAAAGGATAGGATAGAGGATCGGATAGGTGATTGGATAGGATAGAGGATAGGATAGGATAGAGGATAGGATAGGATAGAGGATAGGATAGGATAGAGGATAAGATAGGATAGAGGATAGGATAGGATAGAGGATAGGATTGGATAGGATAGAGGATAGGATAGGATAGAGGATAGGAGAGGATAGAGGATAGGATAGGATTGAGGATAGTATAGGATAGAGGAAAGGATAGGATAGAGGATAGGATAGGATAGCGGATAGGATAGGGGATTGGATAGGATACAGGATAGGATAGGTTAGAGGATAGGATAGGATTGAGGATAGGATAGGATAGAGGAAAGGATAGGATAGAGGATCGGATATGATAGAGGATAGAGTATAGGATTGGATAGAGGATACGATATTATAGAGGATAGGATAGGATAGAGGATAAGATAGGATAGAGGATAGGATAGGATAGAGGATAGGATTGGATAGGATAGAGGATAGGATAGGATAGAGGATAGGAGAGGATAGAGGATATGATAGGATAGAGGATCGGATAGGGGATTGGATAGGATAGAGGATAGGATAGCGGACAGGATAGGATAGAGTATAGAATAGGATAGAGGATAGGATAGGATAGAGGATAGAATAGGATTGATGATAGGATAGGATAGAGGAAAGGATAGGATAGAGGATAAGATAGGATAGAGGATAGGATAGGATAGAGGATAGGATTGGATACAGGATAGGATAGGATTGAGGATAGGATAGGATAGAGGAAAGGATAGGATAGAGGATCGGATAGGTGATTGGATAGGATAGAGGATAGGATAGGATAGAGGACAGGATAGGATAGAGGATAGGATAGGATAGAGGATAAGATAGGATAGAGGATAGGATAGGATAGAGGATAGGATTGGATAGGATAGAGGATAGGATAGGATAGAGGATAGGAGAGGATAGAGGATAGGATAGGATTGAGGATAGTATAGGATAGAGGAAAGGATAGGATAGAGGATAGGATAGGATAGCGGATAGGATAGGGGATTGGATAGGATACAGGATAGGATAGGTTAGAGGATAGGATAGGATTGAGGATAGGATAGGATAGAGGAAAGGATAGGATAGAGGATCGGATATGATAGAGGATAGAGTATAGGATTGGATAGAGGATACGATATTATAGAGGATAGGATAGGATAGAGGATAAGATAGGATAGAGGATAGGATAGGATAGAGGATAGGATTGGATAGGATAGAGGATAGGATAGGATAGAGGATAGGAGAGGATAGAGGATATGATAGGATAGAGGATCGGATAGGGGATTGGATAGGATAGAGGATAGGATAGCGGACAGGATAGGATAGAGTATAGAATAGGATAGAGGATAGGATAGGATAGAGGATAGAATAGGATTGATGATAGGATAGGATAGAGGAAAGGATAGGATAGAGGATAAGATAGGATAGAGATAGGATAGGATAGAGGATAGGATTGGATACAGGATAGGATAGGATTGAGGATAGGATAGGATAGAGGAAAGGATAGGATAGAGGATCGGATAGGTGATTGGATAGGATAGAGGATAGGATAGGATAGAGGACAGGATAGGATAGAGGATAGGATAGGATAGAGGATAAGATAGATAGAGGATAGGATAGGATAGAGGATAGGATTGGATAGGATAGAGGATAGGATAGGATAGAGGATAGGAGAGGATAGAGGATAGGATAGGATTGAGGATAGTATAGGATAGAGGAAAAGGATAGGATAGAGGATAGGATAGGATAGCGGATAGGATAGGGATTGGATAGGATACAGGATAGGATACGATAGAGGATAGGATAGGATTGAGGATAGGATAGGATAGAGGAAAGGATAGGATAGAGGATCGGACAGGGAAAGGATAGAGTATAGGATTGGATAGAGGATACGATATTATAGAGGATAGGATAGGATAGAGGATAAGATAGGATAGAGGATAGGATAGGATAGAGGATAGGATTGGATAGGATAGAGGATAGGATAGGATAGAGGATAGGAGAGGATAGAGGATATGATAGGATAGAGGATCGGATAGGGGATTGGATAGGATAGAGGATAGGATAACGGACAGGATAGGATAGAGTATAGAATAGGATAGAGGATAGGATAGGATAGAGGATAGAATAGGATTGATGATAGGATAGGATAGAGGAAAGGATAGGATAGAGGATCGGATAGGTGATTGGATAGGATAGAGGATAGGATAGGATAGAGATAGGATAGGATAGAGGATAGGATAGGATAGGATAGAGGATAGGATAGGATAGAGGATAGGATAGGATAGAGGATAGGATAGGATAGAGGATAGGATAGGATAGAGGATAGGATAGGATAGAGAATAGGATAGGATAGAGGATAGGATAGGATAGAGGATAGGATAGGATAGAGGTTAGGTTGGATAGAGGATAGGATAGGATAGAGGATATGATAGGATAGAGGATCGGATAGGGGATTGGATAGGATAGAGGATAGGATAGGATTGAGGATAGTATATGATAGAGGAAAGGATAGGATAGAGGATCGGATAGGTGATTGGATAGGATAGAGGATAGGATAGGATAGAGGATAGTATAGGATAGAGGATAGGATATCATAGAGGATAGGATAGGGTAGGATAGGATAGAGGATAGGATAGGATACAGGATAGGATAGGATGGAGGATAGGATAGTATAGAGCGGTAGGATAGGATAGAGGATAGGATAGGATAGAGGATAGGATAGGATAGATGATAGGATAGGAAAGAGGATAGGATAGGATAGAGGATAGGATAGGATAGAGGATAGGATAGGGGATTGTAGAGGATAGAGGACAGGAGACGATAGAGGATAGGATAGAGGATAGGTTAGGGGATTGGATAGGATAGAGGATAGGATAGGATAGATGATAGGATAGAGGATAGGATAGGATAGAGGATAGGATAGGGTAGAGGATAGGATAGGATAGAGATAGGATAGGATAGAGGATAGGATAGGATAGGATAGAGGATAGGATAGGATAGAGGATAGGATAGGATAGAGGATAGGATAGGATAGAGGATAGGATAGGATAGAGGTTAGGTTGGATAGAGGATAGGATAGGATAGAGGATAGGATAGGATTGTGGATAGTATAGGATAGAGGAAAGGATAGGATAGAGGATAGGATAGGATAACGGATAGGATAGGATAGAGGATAGTATAGGATAGAGGATAGTATAGGATAGAGGATAGGATAGGGTAGGATAGGATAGAGGATAGGATAGGATACAGGATAGGATAGGATGGAGGATAGGATAGGATAGAGGATAGGATAGGATAGAGGGATAGGATAGGATAGAGGATATGATAGGATAGAGGATATGATAGGATAGAGGATCGGATAGGATAGAGGATAGGATAGGATAGAGGATAGAATACGATAGAGGATAGGATATTATAGAGGATAGGATAGGATAGAGGATAGGATAGGATAGAGGATGGGATAGGATAGCGGATAGGATAGGATATAGGATTGGATAGGATAGAGGATAGGATACGATAGAGGATAGGATAGGATAGAGGATAGGATAGGGGATTGGATAGGATAGAGGATAGGATAGGATACAGGATAGGATAGGATTGAGGATAGGATAGGATAGAGGAAAGGATAGGATAGAGGATCGGATAGGTGATTGGATAGGATAGAGGATAGGATAGGATAGAGGATAGGATAGGATAGAGGATAGGATAGGATAGAGGATAAGATAGGATAGAGGATAGGATAGGATAGAGGATAGGATTGGATAGGATAGAGGATAGGATAGGATAGAGGATAGGAGAGGATAGAGGATAGGATAGGATTGAGGATAGTATAGGATAGAGGAAAGGATAGGATAGAGGATAGGATAGGATAGCGGATAGGATAGGGGATTGGATAGGATACAGGATAGGATAGGTTAGAGGATAGGATAGGATTGAGATAGGATAGGATAGAGGAAAGGATAGGATAGAGGATCGGATATGATAGAGGATAGAGTATAGGATTGGATAGAGGATACGATATTATAGAGGATAGGATAGGATAGAGGATAAGATAGGATAGAGGATAGGATAGGATAGAGGATAGGATTGGATAGGATAGAGGATAGGATAGGATAGAGGATAGGAGAGGATAGAGGATATGATAGGATAGAGGATCGGATAGGGGATTGGATAGGATAGAGGATAGGATAGCGGACAGGATAGGATAGAGTATAGAATAGGATAGAGGATAGGATAGGATAGAGGATAGAATAGGATTGATGATAGGATAGGATAGAGGAAAGGATAGGATAGAGGATCGGATAGGTGATTGGATAGGATAGAGGATAGGATAGGATAGAGGATAGGATAGGATAGAGGATAGGATAGGATAGAGGATAGGATAGGATAGGATAGAGGATAGGATAGGATAGAGGATAGGATAGGATAGAGGATAGGATAGGATAGAGGATAGGATAGGATAGAGGATAGGATAGGATAGAGGATAGGATAGGATAGAGGATAGGATAGGATAGAGGTTAGGTTGGATAGAGGATAGGATAGGATTGAGGATAGTATAGGATAGAGGAAAGGATAGGATAGAGGATAGGATAGGATAAACGGATAGGATAGGATAGAGGATAGTATAGGATAGAGGATAGTATAGGATAGAGGATAGGATAGTATAGAGGATAGGATAGGATAGAGTATAGAATAGGATAGAGGATAGGATAGGATAGAGGATAGAATAGGATTGATGATAGGATAGGATAGAGGAAAGGATAGGATAAAGGATCGGATAGGTGATTGGATAGGATAGAGGATAGGATAGGATAGAGGATAGTATAGGATAGAGGATAGGATAGGATAGAGGATAGGATAGGATAAGATAGAGGATAGGATAGGACAGAGGATAGGATAGGATAGAGGATGGGATAGGATAGAGGATAGGATAGGATAGAGGATAGGATAGGATAGAGGATATGATAGGATAGAGGATCGGATAGGGGATTGGATAGGATAGAGGATAGGATAGGATTGAGGATAGTATAGGATAGAGGAAAGGATAGGATAGAGGATCGGATAGGTGATTGGATAGGATAGAGGATAGGATAGGATAGAGGATAGTATAGGATAGAGGATAGGATATCATAGAGGATAGGATAGGGTAGGATAGGATAGAGGATAGGATAGGATACAGGATAGGATAGGATGGAGGATAGGATAGTATAGAGGGTAGGATAGGATAGAGGATAGGATAGGATAGAGGATAGGATAGGATAGATGATAGGATAGGAAAGAGGATAGGATAGGATAGAGGATAGGATAGGATAGAGGATAGGATAGGGGATTGTAGAGGATAGAGGACAGGAGACGATAGAGGATAGGATAGAGGATAGGTTAGGGGATTGGATAGGATAGAGGATAGGATAGGATAGATGATAGGATAGAGGATAGGATAGGATAGATGATAGGATAGAGGATAGGATAGGATAGAGGATAGGATAGGTAGAGGATAGGATAGGATAGAGGATAGGATAGGATAGAGGATAGGATAGGATAGAGGATAGGATAGGATAGAGGATAGGATAGGATAGAGGATAGGATAGGATAGAGGATAGGATAGGATAGAGGATAGGATAGGATAGAGGATAGGATAGGATAGAGGTTAGGTTGGATAGAGTATAGAATAGGATAGAGGATAGGATAGGATAGAGGATAGGATAGGAATGAGATAGTATAGGATAGAGGAAAGGATAGGATAGAGGATAGGATAGGATAGCGGATAGGATAGGGGATTGGATAGGATACAGGATAGGATAGGATAGAGGATAGGATAGGATTGAGGATATGATAGGATAGAGGAAAGGATAGGATAGAGGATCGGATAGGATAGGATAGAGTATAGGATTGGATAGAGGATACGATATTATAGAGGATAGGATAGGATAGAGGATAAGATAGGATAGAGGATAGGATAGGATAGAGGATAGGATTGGATAGGATAGAGGATAGGATAGGATAGAGGATAGGAGAGGATAGAGGATATGATAGGATAGAGGATCGGATAGGGGATTGGATAGGATAGAGGATAGGATAGCGGACAGGATAGGATAGAGTATAGAATAGGATAGAGGATAGGATAGGATAGAGGATAGAATAGGATTGATGATAGGATAGGATAGAGGAAAGGATAGGATAGAGGATCGGATAGGTGATTGGATAGGATAGAGGATAGGATAGGATAGAGGATAGTATAGGATAGAGGATAGGATAGGATAGAGGATAGGATAGGATAAGATAGAGGATAGGATAGGATAGAGGATAGGATAGGATAGAGGATAGGATGGGATAGAGGATAGGATAGGATAGAGGATATGATAGGATAGAGGATCGGATAGGGGATTGGATAGGATAGAGGATAGGATAGGATTGAGGTTAGTATAGGATAGAGGAAAGGATAGGATAGAGGATCGGATAGGTGATTGGATAGGATAGAGGATAGGATAGGATAGAGGATAGTATAGGATAGAGGATAGGATATCATAGAGGATAGGATAGAGGATAGGATAGAATACAGGATAGGATAGGATGGAGGATAGGATAGGATAGAGGATAGGGTAGGATACAGGATAGGATAGGATGGAGGATAGGATAGGATAGAGGATAGGATAGGATAGAGGATAGGATAGGATAGAGGATAGGATAGGATAGATGATAGGATAGGAAAGAGGATAGGATAGGATAGAGGATAGGATAGGATAGAGGATAGGATAAGATAGAGGATAGGATAGGATAGAGGATAGGATAGGATAGAGGTTAGGTTGGATAGAGTATAGAATAGGATAGAGGATAGGATAGGATAGAGGATAGGATAGGATAGAGGATAGGATAGGATAGAGGATAGGATAGGATAGAGGTTAGGATAGGATAGAGGATAGGATAGGATAGAGGTTAGGTTGGATAGAGTATAGAATAGGATAGAGGATAGGATAGGATAGAGGATAGGATAGGATAGAGGATAGGATACGATAGAGGATAGGATAGGATAGAGGATAGGATAGGATAGAGGATAGGATAGGATAGAGGATACGATAGGATAGAGGATAGGATAGGATAGAGGATAGGATAGGATAGAGGATAGGATAGGATAGAGGATAGGATAGGATTGAGGATAGGATAGGATAGAGGATAGGATATTATAGAGGATAGGATAGGATAGAGGATAGGATAGAGGATAGGATAGGATAGAGGATAGGATAGGATAGAGGATAGGATAGGATAGAGGATGGGATAGGATAGAGGATAGGATAGGATAGAGGATAGGATAGGATAGAGGATAGGATGGGATAGAGGATAGGATAGGATAGAGGATAGGATAGGATAGAGGATAGGATAGGATAGGATAGAGGATAGGATAGGATAGAGGATAGGATAGGATAGAGGATAGGATAGGATAGAGGATAGGATAGGATAGAGGTTAGGTTGGATAGAGGATAGGATAGGATAGAGGATAGGATAGGATTGAGGATAGTATAGGATAGAGGAAAGGATAGGATAGAGGATAGGATAGGATAACGGATAGGATATGATAGAGGATAGTATAGGATAGAGGATAGTATAGGATAGAGGATAGGATAGGATAGAGGATAGGATAGGGTAGGATAGGATAGAGGATAGGATAGGATACAGGATAGGATAGGATGGAGGATAGGATAGGATAGAGGATAGGATAGGATAGAGGATAGGATAGGATTGAGGATAGGATAGGATAGAGGATAGGATATTATAGAGGATAGGATAGGATAGAGGATAGAATAGAGGATAGGATAGGATAGAGGATAGGATAGGATAGAGGATAGGATAGGATAGAGGATAGGATAGGATAGAGGATAGGATAGGATAGAGGATAGGATAGGATAGAGGATAGGATAGGATAGAGGATAGGATAGGATAGAGGATAGGATAGGATAGAGGATAGGATGGGATAAAGGATAGGATAGGATAGAGCATAGGATAGGATAGAGGATAGGATAGGATAGAGGATAGGATATGATAGAGGATAGGATAGGATAGAGGTTAGGTTGGATAGAGTATAGAATAGGATAGAGGATAGGATAGGATAGAGGATAGGATAAGATTGAGGATAGTATAGGATAGAGGAAACGATAGGATAGAGGATAGGATAGGATAGCGGATAGGATTGGATAGAGGATAGTATAGGATAGAGGATAGGATAGGATAGAGGATAGGATAGGATAGAGGATAGGATAGGATAGAGGATACGATAGGATAGAGGATAGGATAGGATAGAGGATAGGATAGGATAGAGGATAGGATAGGATAGAGGATAGGATAGGATAGAGGATAGGATAGGATTGAGGATAGGATAGGATAGAGGATAGGATATTATAGAGGATAGGATAGGATAGAGGATAGGATAGGATAGAGGATGGGATAGGATAGCGGATAGGATAGGATATAGGATTGGATAGGATAGAGGATAGGATACGATAGAGGATAGGATAGGATAGAGGATAGGATAGGGGATTGGATAGGATAGAGGATAGGATAGGATAGAGGATAGGATGGGATAGAGGATAGGATAGGATAGAGGATAGGATAGGATAGAGGATAGGATAGGATAGGATAGAGGATAGGATAGGATAGAGGATAGGATAGGATAGAGGATAGGATAGGATAGAGGATAGGATAGGATAGAGGTTAGGTTGGATAGATGATAGGATAGGATAGAGGATAGGATAGGATTGAGGATAGTATAGGATAGAGGAAAGGATAGGATAGAGGATAGGATAGGATAGCGGATAGGATAGGATAGAGGATAGTATAGGATAGAGGATAGTATAGGATAGAGGATAGGATAGGATAGAGGATAGGATAGGGTAGGATAGAATAGAGGATAGGATAGGATACAAGATAGGATAGGATGGAGGATAGGATAGGATAGAGGATAGGATAGGATAGAGGATAGGATAGGATAGAGGATAGGATAGGATAGAGGATATGATAGGATAGAGGATCGGATAGGATAGAGGATAGGATAGGATAGAGGATAGAATACGATAGAGGATAGGATATTATAGAGGATAGGATAGGATAGAGGATAGGATAGGATAGAGGATGGGATAGGATAGCGGATAGGATAGGATATAGGATTGGATAGGATAGAGGATAGGATAGGATAGAGGATAGGATAGGGGATTGGATAGGATAGAGGATAGGATAGGATAGAGGATAGGATAGGATTGAGGATAGGATAGGATAGTGGAAAGGATAGGATAGAGGAAAGGATAGGATAGAGGATAGGATAGGATAGCGGATAGGATAGGATAGATGATAGTATAGGATAGAGGATAGGATAGGATAGAGGATAGGATAGGATAGAGGATAGGATAGGATAGAGGATAGGATAGGATAGAGGATCGGATAGGATAGAGGATACGATAGGATAGAGGATAGGATAGGATAGAGGATAGGATAGGATAGAGGATAGGATAGGATAGAGGATAGGATAGGATTGAGGATAGGATAGGATAGAGGATAGGATATTATAGAGGATAGGATAGGATAGAAGATAGGATAGGATAGAGGATGGGATAGGATAGCGGATAGGATAGGATATAGGATTGGATAGGATAGAGGATAGGATACGATAGAGGATAGGATAGGATAGAGGATAGGATAGGGGATTGGATAGGATAGAGGATAGGATAGGATAGAGGATAGGATAGGATTGAGGATAGGATAGGATGGAGGATAGGATAGGGGATTGGATAGGATAGAGTATAGGATAGGATAGGATAGAGGATACGATATTATAGAGGATTGGATAGGATAGAGGATAGGATAGGATAGAGGATATGATAGGATAGAGGATCGGATAGGGGATTGGATAGGATAGAGGATAGGATAGGATTGAGGATAGTATAGGATAGAGGAAAGGATAGGATAGAGGATCGGATAGGTGATTGGATAGGATAGAGGATAGGATAGGATAGAGGATAGTATAGGATAGAGGATAGGATATCATAGAGGATAGGATAGGATAGAGGATAGGATAGGGTAGGATAGGATAGAGGATAGGATAGGATACAGGATAGGATAGGATGGAGGATAGGATAGGATAGAGGATAGGATAGGATAGAGGATAGGATAGGATAGAGGATAGGATAGGATAGAGGATATGATAGGATAGAGGATCGGATAGGATAGAGGATAGGATAGGATAGAGGATAGAATACGATAGAGGATAGGATATTATAGAGGATAGGATAGGATAGAGGATAGGATAGGATAGAGGATAGGATAGGATAGAGGATAGGATAGGATAGGATAGAGGATAGCATAGGATAGAGGATAGAATAGGATAGAGGATAGGATAGGATAGAGGATAGGATAGGATAGAGGATAGGATAGAGGATAGGATAGTGGATTGTATAGGATAGAGGATAGGATAGGATAGAGGATAGGATACGATACAGGATAGGATATTATAGAGGATAGGATAGGATAGAGGATAGGATAGGATAGAGGATAGGATAGGATAGAGGATAGGATAGGATAGAGGATAGGATAGGGTAGAGGATAGGATAGGATAGAGGATAGGATAGGAGATTGGATAGGATAGAGGATAGGATAGGATAGGATAGAGGATAGGATAGGATAGAGGATAGGATAGGATAGAGGATAGCATAGGATAGAGGATATGATAGGATAGGGGATAGGATAGGATAGAGGATACGATAGGATAGAGGATAGGATACGATAGAGGATAGGATATTATAGAGGATAGGATAGGATAGAGGATAGGATAGGATAGAGGATAGGATAGGATAAAGGATAGGATAGGTTAGACGATAGGATAGGATAGAGGATAGGATAGGATAGAGGATAGGATAGGATAGAGGATAGGATAGGATAGAGGATAGGATAGAGGATAGGATAGAGGATAGGATAGAGGATAGGATAGAGGATAGGATAGAGGATAGGATAGAGGATAGGATAGAGGATAGGATAGAGGATAGGATAGGATAGAGGATAGAATAGGATAGAGGATAGGATAGGATTGAGGATAGGATAGGATAGAGGATAGGATATTATAGAGGATAGGATAGGATAGAGGATAAGATAGGATAGAGGATAGGATAGGATAGAGGATAGGATAGGATAGGATAGAGGATAGGATAGGATAGAGGATAGGATAGGATAGAGGATATGATAGGATAGAGGATAGGATAGGATATGATAGAGGATAGGATAGGGTAGAGGATAGGATAGGATAGAGGATAGGATAGGTGATTGGATAGGATAGAGGATAGGATAGGATAGAGCATCGGATAGGTGATTGGATAGGATAGAGGATAGGATAGGATAGAGGATAGGATAGGATAGAAGATAGGATAGGATACAGGATAGTATAGGATAGAGGATAGGATACGATAGAGGATAGGATAGGATAGAGGATAGGATAGGATTGAGGATAGTATAGGATAGAGGATAGGATAGGATAGAGGATAGGATAGGATAGAGGATATGATAGGATAGAGGATAGGATAGGATAGAGGATAGGATAGGATAGATGATAGGATAGGATAGAGGATAGGATAGGATAGAGGATAGGATAGGATAGAGGATATGATAGGATAGAGGATAGGATAGGATGGAGGATAGGATAGGATAGAGGATAGGATAGGGGATTGGATAGGATAGAGTATAGGATACGATAGAGGATAGGATCCGATAGAGGAAAGTATAGGGGATAGGATAGGATAGAGGATAGGAGACGATAGAGGATAGGATAGGGGATTGGATAGGATAGAGGATAGGAGACGATAGAGGACAGGATAGGTTAGAGGATAGGATAGGATAGAGGATAGGATAGGATAGAGGATAGGATAGGATAGAGGATAGGATAGAGGATAGGATAGGATAGAGGATAGGATAGGATAGAGGATAGGATAGGATAGAGGATAGGATAGGATAGAGGATAGAATAGGATAGAGGATATGATAGAGGATAGGGTAGTGGATAGGATAGGATAGAGTATAGGATACGATAGAGGATAGGATCCGATAGAGGAAAGTATAGGGGGTTGGATAGGATAGAGGATAGGAGACGATAGAGGATAGGATAGGGGATTGGATAGGATAGAGGATAGGAGACGATAGAGGATAGGATAGGGGATTGTATAGGATAGAGGACAGGAGACGATAGAGGATAGGATAGGTTAGAGGATAGGATAGGATAGAGGATAGGATAGGATAGAGGATAGGATAGGATAGATGATAGGATAGGATAGAGGATAGGATAGGATTGAGGATAGGATAGAATAGAGGAAAGGATAGGATAGAGGATCGGATAGGTGATTGGATAGGATAGAGGATAGGATAGGATAGAGGATCGGATAGGTTATTGGATAGGATACAGGATAGGATAGGATAGAGGATAGGATAGGATAGGATAGAGGATACGATATTATAGAGGATTGGATAGGATAGAGGATAGGATCGGATAGAGGATAGGATAGGGGATTGGATAGGATAGAGGAAAGGATAGGATAGAGGATAGGATAGGATAGAGGATAGGATACAGGATTGGATAGGTTAGAGGATAGGATACGATAGTGTATAGGATAGATGATAGGATAGGATAGAGGATAGGATAGGATAGAGGATAGGATAGGATAGAGGATAGGATAGGATAGAGGATAGGATAGGATAGAGGATAGGATAGGATAGAGGATATGATAGGATAGAGGATCGGATAGGGGATTGGATAGGATAGAGGATAGGATAGGATTGAGGATAGTATAGGATAGAGGAAAGGATAGGATAGAGGATCGGATAGGTGATTGGATAGTATAGAGGATAGGATAGGATAGAGGATAGTATTGGATAGAGGATAGGATATCATAGAGGATAGGATAGGATAGAGGATAGGATAGGGTAGGATAGGATAGAGGATAGGATAGAGGATAGGATAGGATACAGGATAGGATAGGATGGAGGATAGGATAGGATAGAGGATAGGATAGGATAGAGGATAGGATAGGATAGAGGATAGGATAGGATAGAGGATATGATAGGATAGAGGATCGGATAGAATAGAGGATAGGATAGGATAGAGGATAGAATACGATAGAGGATAGGATAGGATAGAGGATAGGATAGGATAGAGGATAGGATAGGATAGAGGATAGGATAGGATAGAGGATAGGATAGGATAGAGGATAGGATAGGATAGAGGATAGGATAGGATAGAGGATAGGATTTGATAGAGGATAGGATATAGGATTGGATAGGATAGAGGATAGGATACGATAGTGGATAGGATAGATGATAGGATAGGATAGAAGATAGGATAGGATAGAGGATAGGATAGGATAGAGGATAGGATAGAGGATAGGATAGTGGATTGTATAGGATAGAGGATAGGATAGGATAGAGGATAGGATACGATAGAGGATAGGATATTATAGAGGATAGGATAGGATAGAGGATAGGATAGGATAGAGGATAGGATACGATAGAGGATAGGATATTATAGAGGATAGGATAGGATAGAGGATAGGATAGGATAGAGGATATGATAGGATAGAGGATAGGATAGGATAGAGGATATGATAGGATAGAGGATAGGATAGGATGGAGGATAGGATAGGATAGAGGATAGGATAGGGGATTGGATAGGATAGAGTATAGGATACGATAGAGGATAGGATCCGATAGAGGAAAGTATAGGGGATTGGATAGGATAGAGGATAGGAGACGATAGAGGATAGGATAGGGGATTGAATAGGTGATTGGATAGGATAGAGGATAGGATAGGATAGAGGATCGGATAGGTGATTGGATAGGATACAGGATAGGATAGGATAGAGGATAGGATAGGATAGGATAGAGGATACGATATTATAGAGGATTGGATAGGATAGAGGATAGGATCGGATAGAGGAAAGGATAGGGGATTGGATAGGATAGAGGAAAGGATAGGATAGAGGATAGGATAGGATAGAGGATAGGATAGGATAGAGGATAGGATAGGATAGAGGATAGGATAGGATAGAGGATAGGATAGGATAGAGGATAGGATAGGATAGAGGATAGGATATAGGATTGGATAGGATAGAGGATAGGATACGATAGTGGATAGGATAGATGATAGGATAGGATAGAAGATAGGATAGGATAGAGGATAGGATAGGATAGAGGATAGGATAGAGGATAGGATAGTGGATTGTATAGGATAGAGGATAGGATAGGATAGAGGATAGGATACGATAGAGGATAGGATATTATAGAGGATAGGATAGGATAGAGGATAGGATAGGATAGAGGATAGGATACGATAGAGGATAGGATATTATAGAGGATAGGATAGGATAGAGGATAGGATAGGATAGAGGATAGGATAGGATAGAGGATAGGATAGGATAGAGGATAGGATAGGATAGAGGATAGGATAGGGTAGAGGATAGGATACGATAGAGGATAGGATAGGAGATTGGATAGGATAGAGGATAGGATAGGATAGGATAGAGGATAGGATAGGATAGAGGATAGGATAGGATAGAGGATAACATAGGATAGAGGATATGATAGGATAGAGGATAGGATAGGATAGAGGATAGGATAGGATAGAGGATAGGATACGATAGAGGATAGGATATTATAGAGGATAGGATAGGATAGAGGATAGGATAGGATAGAGGATAGGATAGGATAGAGGATTGGATTGGATAGAGGATAGGATATTATAGAGGATAGGATAGGATAGAGGATAAGATAGGATAGAGGATAGGATAGGTTAGACGATAGGATAGGATAGAGGATAGGATAGGATAGAGGATAGGATAGGATAGAGGATAGGATAGGATAGAGGATAGGATAGAGGATAGCATAGAGGATAGGATAGAGGATAGGATAGGATAGAGGATAGAATAGGATAGAGGATAGGATAGGATAGAGGATAGGATATTATAGAGGATAGGATAGGATAGAGGATAAGATAGGATAGAGGATAGGATAGGATAGATGATAGGATAGGATAGGATAGAGGATAGGATAGGATAGAGGATAGGATAGGATAGAGGATGTGATAGGATAGAGGATAGGATAGGATAGGATAGAGGATAGGATAGGGTAGAGGATAGGATAGGATAGAGGATAGGATAGGTGATTGGATAGGATAGAGGATAGGATAGGATAGAGGATCGGATAGGTGATTGGATAGGATAGAGGATAGGATAGGTGATTGGTTAGGATAGAGGATAGGATAGGATAGAGGATCGGATAGGTGATTGGATAGGATAGAGGATAGGATAGGATAGAGGATCGGATAGGTGATTGGATAGGATAGAGGATAGGATAGGATAGAGGATAGGATAGGATTGAGGATAGTATAGGATAGAGGAAAGGATAGGATAGAGGATCGTATAGGTGATTGGATAGGATAGAGGATAGGATAGGATAGAGGATAGGATAGGATAGAGGATAGGATAGGTGATTGTATAGGATAGAGGATAGGATAGGATAGAGGATAGTATAGGATAGAGGATAGGATAGGATAGAGGAGAGTATAGGATAGTGGATAGGATAGCATAGAGGATAGGATAGGGGATTGGATAAGATAGAGTATAGGATACGATAGAGGATAGGATAGGATAGAGGATAGGGTAGGGTAGGATAGGATAGAGGATAGGATAGGATACAGGATAGGATAGGATAGGATAGAGGATAGGATAGGATAGAGGATAGGATAGGATAGAGGATATGATAGGATAGAGGATAGGATAGGATAGAGGATAGGATAGGATAGATGATAGGATAGGATAGAGGATAGGATAGGATAGAGGATAGGATAGGATAGAGGATATGATAGGATAGAGGATAGGATAGGATAGAGGATAAGATAGGATAGATGATAGGATAGGTTAGACGATAGGATAGGATTGAGGATAGGATAGAATAGAGGAAAGGATAGGATAGAGGATCGGATAGGTGATTGGATAGGATAGAGGATCGGATAGGTGATTTGATAGGATACAGGATAGGATACGATAGAGGATATTATAGGATAGAGGATAGAATAGGATAGAGGATAGTATAGGATAGTGGATGGGATAGCATAGAGGATAGGATAGGGGATTGGATAGGATAGAGTATAGGATACGATAGAGGATAGGATCGGATAGAGGATAGAATAGGATTGAGGATAAGTTAGGATAGAGGATAGGATAGGATAGAGAATAGGATAGGGTAGATGATATTATGGGAAAGAGGATAGGATATGGTAGAGGATACGATATTGTAGAGGATAGGATAGGATAGATGATATTATAGGATAGAGGATACGATATTATAGAGGATACGATAGGATAGAGGATAGAATAGGATAGATGATATTATAGGAAAGAGGATAGGATAGGATCGAAGAAAGGATAGGATAGAGGATAGAATAGGATAGATGATATTATAGGAAAGAGGATAGGATAGGATCGAAGAAAGGATAGGATAGAGGATAGGATAGGATAGAGGATAGGATAGGATAGAGGATAGGATAGGATAGAGGATAGGATAGGATAGAGGATAGGATAGGATAGAGGATAGGATAGGATAGAGGATAGGATAGGATGGAGGACAGGAGACGATAGAGGACAGGATAGGATAGAGGATAGGATAGGATAGAGGATAGAATAGGATTGAGGATAAGATAGGATAGAGAATAGGATAGGATAGAGAATAGGATAGTATAGATGATATTATGGGAAAGAGGATAGGATATGGTAGAGGTTACGATATTGTAGAGGATAGGATAGGATAGATGATATTATAGGATCGAGGATACGATATTATAGAGGATAGGATAGGATAGAGGATAGAATAGTCTAGATGATATTATAGGAAAGAGGATAGGATATGATAGAGGAGAGGATAGGATAGAGGATAGGATAGGATAGAGGATAGGATAGGATTGGGGATAGGGTAGGATAGAGGATAAGATAGGATAGAGGATAGGATAGGATAGAGAATAGGATAGGATAGATGATATTATGGGAAAGAGGATAGGATATGGTAGAGGATACGATATTGTAGAGGATAGGATAGAATAGATGATATTATAGGATAGAGGATACGATATTATAGAGGATAGGATAGCATAGAAGGTACTATAGGATAGATGATATTATAGGAAAGAGGATAGGTTTTGATAGATGATACGATATTATAGAGGATAGGATAGGATAGAGGATAGGATAGGATAGAGAATAGGATAGGATAGATGATATTATAGGATAGAGGATACGATATTATAGAGGATACGATAGGATAGAGGATAGAATAGGATAGATGATATTATAGGAAAGAGGATAGGATAGGATCGAAGAAAGGATAGGATAGAGGATAGGATAGGATGGAGGACAGGAGACGATAGAGGACAGGAGACGATAGAGGAGAGAGGATAGGATAGAGAATAGGATAGGATAGAGGATAGAATAGGATTGAGGATAAGATAGGATAGAGGATAGGATAGAGGATAGGATATGATAGAGGATAGGATAGGATAGAGGATAGGATAGGATAGAGGATATGATAGGATTGGGGATAGGGTAGGATAGAGGATAGGATAGGATAGAGGATAAGATAGGATAGAGAATAGGATAGGATAGAGAATAGGATAGGGGATTGGATAGGATGGAGGATAGGATAGGATAGAGAATAGGATAGGATAGAGGATAGGATAGGATAGAGGATAGGATAGGATAGAGGATAGGATAGGATAGAGGATAGGATAGCATAGAGGATAGGATAGCATACAGGATAGAATAGGATTGAGGATAAGATAGGATAGAGGATAGGATGGGATAGGATAGAGAATAGAATAGGATAGATGATATTATAGGAAAGGGGATAGGACATGATAGAGGATACGATATTATAGAGGATAGGATAGGATAGAGGATAGGATAGGATAGAGGATAAGATAGGATAGAGAATAGGATAGGATAGAGAATAGGATAGGGGATTGGATAGGATGGAGGATAGGATAGGATAGAGAATAGGATAGGATAGAGGATAGGATAGGATGGATGATATTATAGGAAAGAGGATAGGATATGATAGAGGATAGGATAGGATAGAGGATAGGATAGAATAGAGGATAGGATAGGATTGGTGATAATGTAGGATAGAGGATAGAGCAGGATAGAGGATAGGATAGGGGGTTTGATAGGATAGAGGGTAGGATACGATAGACGATAGGATAGGATAGAGGATAGGATAGGATAGAGAATAGGATAGGATAGATGATATTATAGGAAAGAGGATAGGATATGTTAGAGGATAGAACATTATTGAGGATAAGATAGGATAGAGGATAGGATAGGATAGAGAATAGGATAGGATAGATGATATTATGGGAAAGAGGATGGGATATGGTAGAGGATACGATATTGTAGAGGATAGGATAGGATAGATGATATTATAGGATAGAGGATACGATATTATAGAGGATAGGATAGGATAGAGGATAGAATAGTCTAGATGATATTATAGGAAAGAGGATAGGATATGATAGAGGAGAGGATAGGATAGAGGATAGGATAGGATAGAGGATAGGATAGGATTGGGGATAGGGTAGGATAGAGGATAAGATAGGATAGAGGATAGGATAGGATAGAGAATAGGATAGGATAGATGATATTATGGGAAAGAGGATAGGATATGGTAGAGGATACGATATTGTAGAGGATAGGATAGGATAGATGATATTATAGGATAGAGGATACGATATTATAGAGGATAGGATAGGATAGAGGATAGAATAGTCTAGATGATATTATAGGAAAGAGGATAGGATATGATAGAGGAGAGGATAGGATAGAGGATAGGATAGGATAGAGGATAGGATAGGATTGGGGATAGGGTAGGATAGAGGATAGGACAGGATAGAGGATAGGATAGGATTGAGGGTAAGATAGGATAGAGGATAGGATAGGATAGAGAATAGGATAGGATAGATGATATTATAGGATAGAGGATACGATATTATAGAGGATAGGATAGCATAGAAGGTACTATAGGATAGATGATATTATAGGAAAGAGGATAGGATTTGATAGATGATACGATATTATAGAGGATAGGATAGGATAGAGGATAGGATAGGATAGAGAATAGGATAGGATAGATGATATTATAGGATAGAGGATACGATATTATAGAGGATAGGATAGGATAGAGGATAGGATAGGATAGAGGATAGGATAGGATGGAGGACAGGAGACGATAGAGGACAGGAGACGATAGAGGAGAGAGGATAGGATAGAGGATAGGATAGGATAGGATAGATGATAGGATAGGATAGATGATAGGATAGGATAGAGGATAGGATAGGATAGAGGATAGAATAGGATTGAGGATAAGTTAGGATCGAGGATAGGATAGGATAGAGAATAGGATAGGATAGATGATATTATGGGAAAGAGGATAGGATATGGTAGAGGTTACGATATTGTAGAGGATAGGATAGGATAGATGATATTATAGGATCGAGGATACGATATTATAGAGGATACGATAGGATAGAGGATAGAATAGGATAGATGATATTATAGGAAAGAGGATAGGATAGGATCGAAGAAAGGATAGAATAGAGGATAGGATAGGATGGAGGACAGGAGACGATAGAGGACAGGAGACGATAGAGGAGAGAGGATAGGATAGAGGATAGGATAGGATAGAGGATAGAATAGGATTGAGGATAAGATAGGATAGAGGATAGGATAGGATAGAGAATAGGCTAGGATAGATGATATTATGGGAAAGAGGATAGGATATGGTAGAGGTTACGATATTGTAGAGGATAGGATAGGATAGATGATATTATAGGATAGAGGATACGATATTATAGAGGATAGGATAGGAAAGAGGATAGAATAGTCTAGATGATAGGATATGATAGAGGAGAGGATAGGATAGAGGATAGGATAGGATAGAGGATAGGATAGGATTGGGGATAGGGTAGGATAGAGGATAGGACAGGATAGAGGATAGGATAGGATTGAGGGTAAGATAGGATAGAGGATAGGATAGGATAGAGAATAGGATAGGATAGATGATATTATAGGATAGAGGATACGATATTATAGAGGATAGGATAGGATAGAGGATAGGATAGGATACAGGATAGAATAGGATTGCGGATAAGATAGGATAGAGGATAGGATAGGATAGAGGATAGGATAGAGGATTGGATAGGATAGAGGATAGAATAGGATTGAGGATAAGATAGGATAGAGGATAGGATAGGATGGAGAATAGGATAGGATAGATGATATTATGGGAAATAGGATAATATATGATAGAGGATACGATATTGTAGAGGATAGGATAGGATAGATGATATTATAGGATAGAGGATACGATATTATAGAGGATAGGATAGGATAGAGGATAGAATAGGATTGCGGATAAGATAGGATAGAGGATAGGATAGGATAGAGGATAGGATAGAGGATTGGATAGGATAGAGGATAGGATAGGATTGAGGATAGAATAGGATTGAGGATAAGATAGGATAGAGGATAGGATAGGAAAGAGAATAGGATAGGGTAGATGATATTATGGGAAAGAGGATAGGAAATGGTAGAGGATACGATATTGTAGAGGATAGGATAGGATAGATGAAATTATAGGATAGAGGATACGATATTATAGAGGATACGATAGGATAGAGGATAGAATAGGATAGATGATATTATATTAAAGAGGATAGGATAGGATCGAAGAAAGGATAGGATAGAGGATAGGATAGGATAGAGGATAGGATAGGATGGAGGACAGGAGACGATAGAGGAGAGAGGATAGGATAGAGGATAGGATAGGATAGAGGATAGAATAGGATTGAGGATAAGATAGGATAGAGGATAGGATAGGATAGAGAATAGGATAGGATAGATGATATTATGGGAAAGAGGATAGGATATGGTAGAGGATACGATATTGTAGAGGATAGGATAGGATAGATGATATTATAGGATAGAGGATACGATATTATAGAGGATAGGGTAGGAAAGAGGATAGAATAGTCTAGATGATATTATAGGAAAGAGGATAGGATATGATAGAGGAGATGATAGGATAGAGGATAGGATAGGATAGAGGATAGGATAGGATAGAGGATAGGATAGGATTGGGGATAGGGTAGGATAGAGGATAGGACAGGATAGAGGATAGGATAGGATTGAGGGTAAGATAGGATAGAGGATAGGATAGGATAGAGAATAGGATAGGATAGATGATATTATAGGATAGAGGATACGATATTATAGAGGATAGGATAGCATAGAAGGTACTATAGGATAGATGATATTATAGGAAAGAGGATAGGATTTGATAGATGATACGATATTATAGAGGATAGGATAGAGGATAGGATAGGATAGAGAATAGGATAGGATAGATGATATTATAGGATAGAGGATACGATATTATAGAGGATAGGATAGCATAGAAGATACTATAGGATAGATGATATTATAGGAAAGAGGATAGGATGTGATAGATGATACGATATTATAGAGGATAGGATAGGATAGAGGATAGGATAGGATACAGGATAGAATAGGATTGCGGATAAGATAGGATAGAGGATAGGATAGGATAGAGGATAGGATAGAGGATTGGATAGGATAGAGGATAGAATAGGATTGAGGATAAGATAGGATAGAGGATAGGATAGGATGGAGAATAGGATAGGATAGATGATATTATGGGAAATAGGAAAATATATGATAGAGGATACGATATTGTAGAGGATAGGATAGGATAGATGATATTATAGGATAGAGGATACGATATTATAGAGGATAGGATAGGATAGAGGATAGAATAGGATTGCGGATAAGATAGGATAGAGGATAGGATAGTATAGAGGATAGGATAGAGGATTGGATAGGATAGAGGATAGGATAGGATTGAGGATAGAATAGGATTGAGGATAAGATAGGATACAGGATAGGATAGGATAGAGAATAGGATAGGGTAGATGATATTATGGGAAAGAGGATAGGAAATGGTAGAGGATACGATATTGTAGAGGATAGGATAGCATAGAAGATACTATAGGATAGATGATATTATAGGAAAGAGGATAGGATGTAATAGATGATACGATATTATAGAGGATAGGATAGGATAGAGGATAGGATAGGATACAGGATAGAATAGGATTGCGGATAAGATAGGATAGAGGATAGGAGAGGATAAAGGATAGAATAGGATTGAGGATAAGATAGGATAGAGGATAGGATAGGATAGAGGATAGGATATGATAGAGGATAGGATAGGATAGAAGATAGGATAGGATAGATGATAGGATAGGATTGGGGATAGATTAGGATAGAGTATACGATATTATAGAGGATAGGATAATATAGAGGATAGGATAGGATAGAGGATAGGATAGGATAGAGGATAGTATAGGATAGAGGATAGAATAGGATTGAGGATAAGATAGGATAGAGGATAGGATAGGATAGAGGATAGGATAGGATAGGAGATAGAATAGGATTGAGGATAAGATAGGAGAGGGGATAGGATAGGATAGAGGATAGGATAGGATAGAGGATAGGATAGGATAGAGGATAGAATAGGATTGAGGATAAGATAGGATAGAGGATAGGATAGGATAGAGGATAGGATATGATAGAGGATAGGATAGGATAGAGGATAGGATAGGATAGAGGATAGGATAGGATTGGGGATAAGGTAGGATAGAGGATAGGATAGGATAGAGGATAGGATAGGATAGAGGATAGGATAGGATAGGATAGGATAGAGGATAGGATAGGATAGAGGATAGGATAGGATGGAGGATAGGATAGGATAGAGGATAGGATAAGATAGAGGATAGGATAGGATAGAGGATAGGATAGGATAGAGGATAGGATAGGATAGGGGATAGGGTAGGATAGAGGATAGAATAGGATTGAGGATAAGATAGGATAGAGGATAGGATAGGATAGTATGGAGAATAGGATAGGATAGATGATATTATAGGAAAGGGGATAGGATATGATATAGGATACAATATTATAGAGGATAGGATAGGATAGAGGATAGAATAGGATAGATGATATTATAGGAAAGAGGATAGGATATGATAGAGGATAGGATAGGATAGAGGATAGGATAGGATATAGGATAGGATAGGATAGAGGATAGGATAGGATAGAGGATAGGATAGGATAGAGGATAGGATAGGATGGAGGACAGGAGACGATAGAGGACAGGAGACGATAGAGGAGAGGGGATAGGATAGAGGATAGGATAGGATAGAGAATAGGATAGGATAGATGATATTATAGGATAGAGGATACGATATTATAGAGGATAGGATCGCATAGAAGATACTATAGGATAGATGATATTATAGGAAAGAGGATAGGATGTGATAGATGATACGATATTAAAGAGGATAGGATAGGATAGAGGACAGAATAGGATAGATGATATTATAGGAAAGAGGATAGGATATGATAGAGGATAGGATAGGATAGAGGATAGGATAGGATAGAGGATAGGATAGGATAGAGGACAGAATAGGATAGATGATATTATAGGAAAGAGGATAGGATATGATAGAGGATAGGATAGGATAGAGGATAGGATAGGATAGAGGATAGGATAGGATTGGGGATAGGGTAGGATAAAGGATAGGACAGGATAGAGGATAGGATAGGATTGAGGATAAGATAGGATAGAGGATAGGATAGGATTGACGATAAGATAGGATAGAGGATAGGATAGGATAGAGAATAGGATAGGATAGATGATGTTATAGGATAGAGGACACGATATTATAGAGGATAGGATCGCATAGAAGATACTATAGGATAGATGATATTATAGGAAAGAGGATAGGATGTGATAGATGATACGATATTATAGAGGATAGGATAGGATAGAGGACAGAATAGGATAGATGATATTATAGGAAAGAGGATAGGATATGATAGAGGATAGGATAGGATAGAGGATAGGATAGGATAGAGGATAGGATAGGATAGAGGATAGGATAGGATAGAGGATAGGATAGGATAGAGGATAGGATAGGATAGAGGATAGGATAGGATAGAGGATAGGATAGGATAGAGGATAGGATAGGATAGAGGATAGGATAGGATGGAGGACAGGAGACGATAGAGGACAGGAGACGATAGAGGAGAGAGGATAGGATAGAGGATAGGATAGGATACAGGATAGGATAGGATAGAGGATAGGATAGGAAAGAGGATAGGATAGGATAGAGGATAGGATAGGATTGGGGATAGGGTAGGATAGAGGATACGATATTATAGAGGATAGGATAATATAGAGGATAGGATAGGATAGAGGATAGGATAGGATAGAGGATAGGATAGGATAGAGGATAGAATAGGATTGAGGATAAGATAGGATAGAGGATAGGATAGGATAGAGGATAGGATATGATAGAGGATAGGATAGGATAGAGGATAGGATAGGATAGAGGATAGGATAGGATTGGGGATAGGGTAGGATAGAGGATAGGATAGGATAGAGGATAGGATAGGATAGAGGATAGGATAGGATAGGATAGGATAGAGGATAGGATAGGATAGAGGATAAGATAGGATAGATGATATTATAGGAAAGGGGATTGGATATGATAGAGGATACAATATTATAGAGGATAGGATAGGATAGAGGATAGGATAGGATAGAGGATAAGATAGGATAGAGGATAGGATAGGATAGAGGATAGGATAGGATAGAGGATAGGATAGGATGGAGGACAGGAGACGATAGAGGACAGGAGACGATAGAGGAGAGAGGATAGGATAGAGGATAGGATAGGATAGAGGATAGGATAGGATAGAGGATAGAATAGGATTGAGGATAAGATAGGATAGATGATAATATAGGAAAGAGGATAGGATATGATAGAGGATAGGATAGGATAGAGGATAGGATAGGATAGAGGATAGGATAGGATTGGGGATAGGGTAGGATAGAGGATAGGACAGGATAGAGGATAGGATAGGATTGAGGATAAGATAGGATAGAGGATAGGATAGGATAGAGAATAGGATAGGATTTATGATATTATAGGAAAGAGGATAGGATATGATAGAGGATACGATATTATAGAGGATAGGATAGGATAGAGGATAGGATAGGATTGAGGATAGAATAGGATTGAGGATAAGATAGGATAGTGGATAGGATGGGATAGTATAGGGGATAGGATAGGATAGAGGATAGTATAGTTTAGAGGATAGGCTAGGATAGAGGATAGGATAGGATGGAGAATAGGATAGGATAGATGATATTATGGGAAATAGGATAATATATGATAGAGGATACGATATTGTAGAGGATAGGATAGGATAGATGATATTATAGGATAGAGGATACGATATTATAGAGGATAGGATAGGATAGAGGATAAGATAGGATAGAGAATAGGATAGGATAGAGAATAGGATAGGGGATTGGATAGGATAGTGGATAGGATAGGATAGAGAATAGGATAGGATAGAGGATAAGATAGAATAGAGTATAGAGTAGGATTGAGGATAAGATAGGATACAGGATAGGATAGGATAGAGAATAGGATAGGATAGATGATATTATAGGATAGAGGATACGATATTATAGAGGATAGGATATAATAGAGGATAGAATAGGATAGATGATATTATAGGAAAGAGGATAGGATATGATAGAGGAGAGGATAGGATAGAGGATAGGATAGGATAGAGGATAGGATAGGATTGGGGATAGGGTAGGATAGAGGATAGGACAGGATAGTGGATAGGATAGGATTGGGGATAAGATAGGATAGAGGATAGGATAGGATAGAGAATAGGATAGGATAGATGATAGGATAGGATAGAGGATAGGATAGGATAGAGGATAGGATAGGATAGAGGATTGGATTTAATAGAGGATGGGATATAGGATTGGATAGGATAGAGAATATGATACGATAGTGGATAGGATAGAGGATGGGATATAATAGAGGATAGGATAGGATAGAGGATAGGATAGAGGATAGGATAGAGGATTGGATAGGATAGGGGATATTATAGGATATAGGATAGGACAGGATAGCGGATAGGATAGGATATAGGATTGGATAGGATAGAGGATAGGATAGGATAGAGGATAGGATAGGATAGAGGATAGGATAGGATAGAGGATAGGATAGGATAGAGGATAAGATAGGATAGAGAATAGGATAGGATAGAGAATAGGATAGGGGATTGGATAGGATGGAGGATAGGATAGGATAGAGAATAGGATAGGATAGAGGATAGGATAGGATAGATGATATTATAGGAAAGAGGATAGGATATGATAGAGGATAGGATAGGATAGAGGATAGGATAGGATAGAGGATAGGATAGGATTGGGGATAATGTAGGATAGAGGATAGGACAGGATAGAGGATAGGATAGGGGGTTTGATAGGATAGAGGGTAGGATAGGATAGAGGATAGGATAGGATAGAGGATAGGATAGGATAGAGGATAGGATAGGATAGAGGATAGGATAGGAAAGAGGATAGGATAGTAAAGAGGATAGGATAGGATAGATGATAGGATAGGATAGATGATAGGATAGGATAGAGGATAGGATAGGATAGAGGATAGAATAGGATTGAGGATAAGATAGGATAGAGGATAGGATAGGATAGAGAATAGGATAGGATAGATGATATTATGGGAAAGAGGATAGGATATGGTAGAGGATACGATATTGTAGAGGATAGGATAGGATAGATGATATTATAGGATAGAGGATACGATATTATAGAGGATAGGATAGGATAGAGGATAGAATAGGATAGATGATATTATAGGAAAGAGGATAGGATATGATAGAGGAGAGGATATGATAGAGGATAGGATAGGATAGAGGATAGGATATTATTGGGGATAGGGTAGGATAGAGGATAGGACAGGATAGAGGATAGGATAGGATTGAGGATAAGATAGGATAGAGGATAGGATAGGATAGAGAATAGGATAGGATAGATGATATTATAGGATAGAGGATACGATATTATAGAGGATAGGATAGCATAGAAGGTACTATAGGATAGATGATATTATAGGAAAGAGGATAGGATTTGATAGATGATATTATAGGATAGAGGATACGATATTATAGAGGATAGGATAGCATAGAGGATACTATAGGATAGATGATATTATAGGAAAGAGGATAGGATGTGATAGATGATACGATATTATAGAGGATAGGATAGGATAGAGGATAGGATAGGATAGAGGATAGGATAGGATAGAGGATAGAATAGGATTGAGGATAGGATATTATAGACTATAGGATAGGATTGGGGATAGGGTAGAATAGAGGATAGGACAGGATAGAGGATAGGATAGGATTGAGGATAAGATAGGATAGAGGATAGGATAGGATAGAGAATAGGATGGGATAGATGATATTATAGGATAGAGGATACGATATTATAGAGGATTGGATAGGATAGAGGATAGGATCGGATAGAGGAAAGGATAGGGGATTGGATAGGATAGAGGATAGGATAGGATAGAGGATAGGATAGGGGATTGGATAGGATAGAGGATAGGATACGATAGAGGATAGGATAGGATAGAGGATAGGATAGATGATAGGAAAGAGGATAGGATAGGGGATTGGATATGATAGTTGATACGATAGGATAGAGAATAGGATAGGATGGATGATATTATAGGATAGAGCACAGGATAGGATAGAGGATTCGATATTATAGAGGAGAGGATCGAATAGAGGAAAGGATAGGGGATTGGATAGGATAGAGGATAGGATAGGATAGAGGATAGGATAGAGGATAGGATAGAGGATTGGATAGGATAGGGGATATTAGAGGATAGAGGATAGGACAGGATAGCGGATAGGATAGGATATAGGATTCGATAGGATAGAGGATAGGATAAAGAATAGAACAGGATAGAGGATAGGATAGGATAGAGGATAGGATAGGACAGAGGATAGGATAGGATGGAGGATAGGATAGGGGATTGGATTCCCTCCCCCTCACCCCCCTCGGATGGATCTTCCCCCCGGGTGGAGGCTGTGGCACGTAGATCATGTAAAATACAGTAATATAAGCGTAGAGAAATCTTAAGAATAAGTACTAGCGGCGTAGTGCTTGCAACAAGGGTTGAAGCATAGCAGGCGCGGTAAAGAGGTACAAGATAGTTTCCTGCAATACCGCTTAGCAGGGGATAAGGTAGAAACCGTAGTTTAGACTAAGAAATTAGTATGCATGGTCCTCTGTCATGAGGGGCCGCCTTGCCAGCGGCGTATTGCTTCACGCGAAGCGACAAGATGGCGGAGTACCAAATAGCACGTGGCGCGTTAGTTTTTAATTAATTTTAAGGAAACGGGAAAACATCTATGCACAAAAAATGTGAACCTGACGTTTTCTGGCGATGACGGATCGATTGAGACCACTCTCAAAACCCAAAAACGTCTATTTAAAAAGATATTTTCGCGGTGAAGGGGGGAAAAATCACCAATTTTAACGGATAGAGAATAATTTGCTTAATACTAAATGTTATATGCAGTTGAGGCAAAAAATCAATACTTTTATCTCTGTAACGATTTGAAAATGAAATATCATGAATAGAATACGCGTAAGAGCAGCCAAAGGAATAATGGTATTACTGGCCGTCGTCGCCAGAAAACGAGTGGGTCGTGCATTTGTGAATTCCCGAAACGTTAGGAGAATTTATGCTATCTATTAACAATAATTAAAATAACGGTTAGCAAGTAAGAAATAGGACGCGGACTCTCAGGTTTTGAAAAACGATAAGGACAAACGATGAAAAACTCGAAACTCAAACGAACGGGCTCACCGAAGGTTAACGACAAGGCAAAAACCAGCAAAATTTTGAAAAATAATTGGGGTAAGCAAGGACAGGATAGCATGATAGAATAACAACGATCCGACGAAACGGTTGGAGTACCCCCCGGGTGGGGATACGAGGAGAGGTCATGCGAGCTCCTGCCACAGAATTTTAAAACCATTACGAAGTGAACCTCCGTTGAGAACAGAGCACGAATTAGCAATTATAGCGAAATTTAGCAAAAGTTTTCAATGAATTTACGGAAAAAGTTTTGATCTTTAATTAGTTAATTTAGTGTATGAGTTTATCGAGGATTCATAGAAAAAAAATCAATAAATAATTATACTAAAGCCGATTAATAAAAATCGGGAAACCGAGGGAGAACGCGAATTTCCGCGAAATATTCGTGGTTTTCACGGGAAACCGGTTATACCAGGACTTTCGAGTGCGTTTTTTAACATAAATACGAAGTTAAAAGCGCGAGAATTAGTGCAGAACATTTCAATTTATTAAATTAATTAAAAATAATAATAACAAGAATAAACTAAAATAGCAATTTCTTGAGAAATAAATTAAATAAATAAACAAAGTAATTTTCGAACATTAGAAAAGAAAAGTGTAAAATCAGTATAGAGAGCACGCGGACACTCGCGGAAAAATAGAAACCAGTGAAAATTAAAACTTTAACTAACGAACAAAGGGTTAATGAACATCTAAATAAATTAAAAAGACTAGTTAGTTCAGTGAATTCACCGTAAAAGAAAATCACATCCGATACAAAAAGAAGCGAGCACGAAGGGAATAAGATCTGAAAAAAGGAGGCCACGCTAACGAGGGGTCGGTCCACGCCGAAAAACAAGGTAGGAAAGTGGATACCCGTTATTAAAAAAGGGTTAGGCCCCAAAATTAGTGTTGCGAAATAGGAAAGTAGATACTAGATAGAATAGATACAAGTAGAAACTAGATATTTCGGAGGACGACTAACAAACGGTATCAAATTGGGAGATATTTCTCCCGGGTGGAGTAAATTTTTCGTCCCCCCCCCCCCGTCTCCGAGTTTCAGGCGAAGCTAGGTTAGTTTTTAAAAATTTTGGAAAAAGTGTGAGGACAAACTGATAGAGAAAATTAAGACCTTTCCAACGAGCCGTAGAACGCCCTATTCGGACAAAGTTGAGTTTTCGTTTATAACGGGTGTCGAAAAAGTTTTAAAAATTTTTAAAAATTCTGAACACGTGAAGCGATTGTAAATTGAATTTTGAGAAGCAAGGGTGGGGTGGGGTTTAAGGAAACCCCCTCTTGACGGAAAAATCATTTTTTATGAACTTTTTCGATAAAAACGAGACCGAACAAGGTGAAAAACGAGATTTTCGGAAAAACTCAAGACAGGGCGAGTGATAGGTAACCTCAGGGCTATCCAATAGCCACATAAAATATAGGTGTTATACAGCCGAAAATACGCACTTACCTCTTGGAAAAGTGTCAAGACACGAAAGCGTCACCCGGTTAGCAGCACTAGAAAGGGTTAGGCTCTGGATCAAAACAGAGAAAGCTCAAAGTGAACCGATCGGAGTGAAATTCGAAACCCACTTATTATACGGTGTGGCCAGTAAACGGGACCAAATTGGGAGATATTTCTCCCGGGGGGAGGAAGTTTTTCGATTCCCTGTTACGTATGGAGACGTTCTCCACGTTTATTTCGATTAGAATTTCTAATCTCTTTTCTGAGAACGAAAAGCGTCCCAACAGGCCCCTTTTATTAACGAAAGATACTGTATGCCTTCTTTATACCAAAATCTCTAAACACTCCCTTCTGGCATCCGTTAATCAATATTCTGATAGGAAATAGCCCGGATAACCTTCATTAACCCCTTTCAACGAAAATCTAACTGAGCCCTGCTTTTCATTAGAAGTGACAAAAAATGTGACTGTGACCCTACGCGATATCAAATCTTAAACAGAGTACCCCTTTCATTTTCAAGGTATATAAACCCATTCGTTTTCATCCTCTTCGGATAGTCGAGAAGCGGTTCAGTCAAGATTCAGACGCGGTTCAGTACTCGTGCAGTCACGTCGCGTCAAGTCTAGTGAGATCGGGTTAAAGTCCCTTTCGAATCAATTCATAACCTTATAGATTCCGTTAGTTCGGTATATATTCTATTTGGCATTCAACAATCGCCATCTAACCCCGCATTGCCAGTGCGTCAACACCGTGCAATATAGGTAAACAATTCCTCTAATTGTACATTTATTATATTCATTCGCGACACAAACAACAACACTTGTAGTAATTTCAATTCAGAATAAATTGTCTTGTTTGTTAACTCGCGTACCCTTAATTATTGCCTAAAATCCTAATATAATAATTGAACGTTCCCACACGATACAATCTAACCGCTCGGATTGTATCAATTAAATTATATAGAAGTTACGAGGCTTACTAATACTTAAATTCGATTCAACGAAGATTTCTCCAACCTAGTGACTCCTCGATTTCGCATCGGGTGCGTCTGCGTTTCACACCAACCTCCCAGAGGTTCCCTGATTTCGCATCAGGTGCGTCCTCGACGTCAACTATCCTAGCGGCACCTCGATTTCGCATCGGGTGCGTCCGCGTACCTAACTAACAATTGAAACCATAGTCCTGGGGTAAAAATCCCCTCGCCGGCCTCTCGCGCTGCTCATAGCCCTGGCTCGTAACATCCCCCTCCCTGTTCCGAGATACAGGCAAAAATAGGCTGGGATTCGAAAATTCGGTATATAGTGTGAGGACATAAGTTGTAAGGAAAAATTAGACCTATCCAACGAGCCGAAGAACGCGCGATTCGGGTAAAGTAAAATTTTTCATTATAACGGGTGTCACAAAAGTGAGAAAAAATTTTTAAATTTCTGAATACGTGGGGCCGTCGGAAAAGTGATTTTTGGGAATAAGGGTGGGGTGGGGTTCAACAAACCCCCTCTTGGCGAAAAAACTGATTTTTCTCAATTTTTTCGCCAAAAACGAGCCCGTACAAACCTAAATATACGTTTTTGGTAAATTTCCAATACAGGACGAGTACTAGGGACCCTCACGTCTAACCGTTAGGCTTAGAAAAAATAGTGGTTACCTAGCCAAAAACACGCGGTTCCCTCTTGGCGAAATCGCCAAAACGGCATTTTGAGACGGATTTTTTCAACGAAACCCGTCAGACAAAGGCGTAAAGATACCCAGTATAAATACAAGGCGGAATATAAACCACAGGGTGAAGCTATTTGTAAATATTAGATACCGTATTTTTATTTTTCATACAAAAAATTTATTTCAAATAGGTTAAGAGATAAGATAACTATAGCAAATAGGAAAAAATATAACAAAAAAGGAAAAAATATATATATACATAAAAAGAATACTCGGCGTGCGAACTATAATTAAGAGTAAATTTAAGATTTTCTAAAATAATAAATAACACTTAGAATCGCTCCTAGAAGTAGTTTAGTGTAGAAAAAAGTAAATTAGTTTAGATTAGTTTAACTTAGAAGTATTTAAAAAACTAAGTACAAGGCGAGAATTATTTACCTAGCGAAGTGATAGAAAATATAAGTAAATAATTAGAATTCAGTAGAATAGATAAGAATAGAAATAAGCGAACAATAGTTTATTAAGCGAAAATTGAGACCCGACGAATCGGAAATCTTAGTGCCTACTCTAAAAATAAGTGGATAGTATAAAATATATGAATCTATGTAATTTTTATAATACGAAAGGAAACAAATAGAGGCAAATTACCGTAAAAAAAAGGATAGGGGATTGGATAGGATAGAGGATCGGAGACGATAGAGGATAGGATACGGGATTGGATAGGATAGAGTATAAGAGACGATAGAGGATAGGATAGGGGATTGGATACGATAGAGGATAGGAGACGATAGAGGATGTGATAGGGGATTGTATAGGATAGAGAACAGGAGACGATAGATGATACGATAGGATAGAGGATAGGATAGGATAGAGGATAGTATAGGATAGATTATAGGATAGGATAGAGGACACGATAGGATAGAGGATAGGATAGGATAGAGGATAGGATAGGATAGCGGATAGGGTAGGGTAGAGTATAGAATAGGATAGAGGATAGAATAGGGTAGAGGATAGGATAGGAATGAGGATAGGATAGGATAGAGGATAGGATAGGATAGAGGATAGGATAGGATAGAGGATAGGATAGGATAGAGGATAGGATAGGATAGAGGATTGGAGTGTACAGAGGATAGGATATAGGATTGGATAGGATAGAGGATAGGATAGGATAGAGGATAGGATAGGATAGAGGATAGGATAGGATAGAAGATAGGATAGGATAGAGGTTAGGATAGGATAGAGGATAGGATAGAGGATAGGATAGAGGATAGGATAGGGGATAGGATAGAGGATTGGATAGGATAGCGGATAGGATAGGGTAGAGTATAGAATAGGATAGAGGATAGGATAGGATAGAGGATAGGATAGGAATGAGGATAGGATAGGATAGAGTATAGGATAAGATAGAGGATCGGATAGGATCCGATAGAATATAGAATAGGATAGAGGATAGGATAGGATAGAGGATAGGATAGGATAGAGGATAGGACAGGATAGAGGATAGGATAGGATTGAGGATAGGATAGGATAGAGGATAGGATAGAGGATAGGATAGAGGATAGGATAGGGGATAGGATAGAGGATTGGATAGGATAGAGGATAGGATGGGATAGAGGATAGGATAGGATAGGATAGCGGATAGGATAGGATATAGGACAGGATAGGATAGAGGATAGGATAGGATAGGATAGAGGATAGGATAGAGGATAGGATAGGATAGAGGATAGGATAGGATAGAGGATAGGATAGGATAGAGGATAGGATATTATAGAGGATAGGATAGGACAGAGGATAGGATAGGATAGAGGATAGGATAGGATAGATGATAGGATAGGATAGAGGATAGGATAGGATAGAGGATAGGATAGGATAGAGGATAGGATAGGATAGAGGATAGGATAGGATAGAGGATAGGATAGGATAGAGGATTGGAGTGTACAGAGGATAGGATATAGGATTGGATAGGATAGAGGATAGGATAGGATAGAGGATAGGATAGGATAGAGGATAGGATAGGATAGAAGATAGGATAGGATAGAGGTTAGGATAGGATAGAGGATAGGATTGGATAGAGGATAGGATAGGATAGAGGATAGGATAGGATAGAGGATAGGATAGGATAGAAGATAGGATAGGATAGGATAGAGGATAGGATAGGATAGGATAGAGGATAGGATTGGATAGAGGATAGGATAGGATAGAGGATAGGATAGGATAGAGGATAGGATAGGATAGAGGATAGGATAGGATAGAAGATAGGATAGGATAGAATAGAGGATAGGATAGGATAGGATAGAGGATAGGATAGGATAGAGGATAGGATAGGATAGAGGATATGATAGGATAGAGGATAGGATAGGATAGAGGATAGGATAGGATAGAGGATAGGGTAGAGGATAGGATAGAGGATAGGATAGGGGATAGGATAGAGGATTGGATAGGATAGATGATAGGATGGGATAGAGGATAGGATAGGATAGCGGATAGGATAGGATATAGGACAGGATAGGATAGAGGATAGGATAGGATAGGATAGAGGATAGGATAGGATAGAGGATAGGATAGGATCGAGGATAGGATAGGATAGAGGATAGGATAGGATAGAGGATAGGATAGGATAGAGGATTGGAGTGTATAGAGGATAGGATATAGGATTGGATAGGATAGAGGAAAGGATACGATAGTGGATAGGAGAGAGGATAGGATAGGATAGAGGATAGGATAGGATAGAGGATAGGATAGGATAGAGGTTAGGATTTGATAGAGGATAGGATAGGATAGAGGATAGGATAGGATAGAGGATAGGATAGGATAGAGGATAGGATAGGATAGGATAGAGGATAGGATAGGATAGGATAGAGGATAGGATAGGATAGAGGATAGGATAGGATAGCGGATAGGATAGGGTAGAGTATAGAATAGGATAGAGGATAGGATAGGATAGAGGATAGGATAGGAATGAGGATAGGATAGGATAGAGTATAGGATAAGATAGAGGATCGGATAGGATCGGATAGAATGTAGAATAGGATAGAGGATAGGATAGGATAGAGGATAGGATAGGATAGAGGATAGGATAGGATAGAGGATAGGATAGGATAGAGGTTAGGATAGGATAGAGGATAGGATTGGATAGAGGATAGGATAGGATAGAGGATAGGATAGGATAGAGGATAGGATAGGATAGAAGATAGGATAGGATAGGATAGAGGATAGGATAGGATAGGATAGAGGATAGGATTGGATAGAGGATAGGATAGGATAGAGGATAGGATAGGATAGAGGATAGGATAGGATAGGATAGAGGATAGGATAGGATAGAGGATAGGATAGGATAGAGGATATGATAGGATAGAGGATAGGATAGGATAGAGGATAGGATAGGATAGAGGATAGGGTAGAGGATAGGATAGAGGATAGGATAGGGGATAGGATAGAGGATTGGATAGGATAGATGATAGGATGGGATAGAGGATAGGATAGGATAGCGGATAAGATAGGATATAGGACAGGATAGGATAGAGGATAGGATAGGATAGGATAGAGGATAGGATAGGATAGAGGATAGGATAGGATCGAGGATAGGATAGGATAGAGGATAGGATAGGATAGAGGATAGGATAGGATAGAGGATTGGAGTGTATAGAGGATAGGATATAGGATTGGATAGGATAGAGGAAAGGATACGATAGTGGATAGGAGAGAGGATAGGATAGGATAGAGGATAGGATAGGATAGAGGATAGGATAGGATAGAGGTTAGGATTTGATAGAGGATAGGATAGGATAGAGGATAGGATAGGATAGAGGATAGGATAGGATAGAGGATAGGATAGGATAGAGGATAGGATAGGATAGAGGTTAGGATTTGATAGAGGATAGGATAGGATAGAGGATAGGATAGGATAGAGGATAGGATAGGATAGAGGATAGGATAGGATAGAGGATAGGATAGGATAGAGGATAGGATAGGATAGGATAGAGGATAGGATAGGATAGGATAGAGGATAGGATAGGATAGAGGATAGGATAGGATAGCGGATAGGATAGGGTAGAGTATAGAATAGGATAGAGGATAGGATAGGATAGAGGATAGGATAGGAATGAGGATAGGATAGGATAGAGTATAGGATAAGATAGAGGATCGGATAGGATCCGATAGAATATAGAATAGGATAGAGGATAGGATAGGATAGAGGATAGGATAGGATAGAGGATAGGACAGGATAGAGGATAGGATAGGATTGAGGATAGGATAGGATAGAGGATAGGATAGAGGATAGGATAGAGGATAGGATAGGGGATAGGATAGAGGATTGGATAGGATAGAGGATAGGATGGGATAGAGGATAGGATAGGATAGGATAGCGGATAGGATAGGATATAGGACAGGATAGGATAGAGGATAGGATAGGATAGGATAGAGGATAGGATAGAGGATAGGATAGGATAGAGGATAGGATAGGATAGAGGATAGGATAGGATAGAGGATAGGATATTATAGAGGATAGGATAGGACAGAGGATAGGATAGGATAGAGGATAGGATAGGATAGATGATAGGATAGGATAGAGGATAGGATAGGATAGAGGATAGGATAGGATAGAGGTTAGGATTTGATAGAGGATAGGATAGGATAGAGGATAGGATAGGATAGAGGATAGGATAGGATAGAGGATAGGATAGGATAGGATAGAGGATAGGATAGGATAGGATAGAGGATAGGATAGGATAGAGGATAGGATAGGATAGCGGATAGGATAGGGTAGAGTATAGAATAGGATAGAGGATAGGATAGGATAGAGGATAGGATAGGAATGAGGATAGGATAGGATAGAGTATAGGATAAGATAGAGGATCGGATAGGATCGGATAGCGGATAGGATAGGATATAGGACAGGATGGGATAGAGGATAGGATAGGATAGGATAGAGGATAGGATAGGATAGGATAGAGGATAGGATAGGATAGAGGATAGGATAGGATCGAGGATAGGATAGGATAGAGGATAGGATAGGATAGAGGATAGGATAGGATAGAGGATTGGAGTGTCTAGAGGATAGGATATAGGATTGGATAGGATAGAGGAAAGGATACGATAGTGGATAGGAGAGAGGATAGGATAGGATAGAGGATAGGATAGGATAGAGGATAGGATAGGATAGAGGTTAGGATTTGATAGAGGATAGGATAGGATAGAGGATAGGATAGGATAGAGGATAGGATAGGATAGAGGATAGGATAGGATAGAGGATAGGATAGGATAGAGGATAGGATAGGATAGGATAGAGGATAGGATAGGATAGGATAGAGGATAGGATAGGATAGAGGATAGGATAGGATAGGATAGAGGATAGGATAGGATAGGATAGAGGATAGGATAGGATAGAGGATAGGATAGGATAGCGGATAGGATAGGGTAGAGTATAGAATAGGATAGAGGATAGGATAGGATAGAGGATAGGATAGGAATGAGGATAGGATAGGATAGAGTATAGGATAAGATAGAGGATCGGATAGGATCGGATAGCGGATAGGATAGGGTAGAGTATAGAATAGGATAGAGGATAGGATAGGATAGAGGATAGGATAGGAATGAGGATAGGATAGGATAGAGTATAGGATAAGATAGAGGATCGGATAGGATCGGATAGCGGATAGGATAGGATATAGGACAGGATAGGATAGAGGATAGGATAGGATAGGATAGAGGATAGGATAGGATAGGATAGAGGATAGGATAGGATAGAGGATAGGATAGGATCGAGGATAGGATAGGATAGAGGATATGATAGGATAGAGGATAGGATAGGATAGAGGATTGGAGTGTCTAGAGGATAGGATATAGGATTGGATAGGATAGAGGAAAGGATACGATAGTGGATAGGAGAGAGGATAGGATAGGATAGAGGATAGGATAGGATAGAGGATAGGATAGGACAGAGGTTAGGATTTGATAGAGGATAGGATAGGATAGAGGATAGGATAGGATAGAGGATAGGATAGGATAGAGGATAGGATAGGATAGAGGATAGGATAGGATAGAGGATAGGATAGGATAGGATAGAGGATAGGATAGGATAGGATAGAGGATAGGATAGGATAGAGGATAGGATAGGATAGGATAGAGGATAGGATAGGATAGGATAGAGGATAGGATAGGATAGAGGATAGGATAGGATAGCGGATAGGATAGGGTAGAGTATAGAATAGGATAGAGGACAGGATAGGATAGAGGATAGGATAGGAATGAGGATAGGATAGGATAGAGTATAGGATAAGATAGAGGATCGGATAGGATCGGATAGCGGATAGGATAGGATATAGGACAGGATAGGATAGAGGATAGGATAGGATAGGATAGAGGATAGGATAGGATAGGATAGAGGATAGAATAGGGTAGAGGATAGGATAGGAATGAGGATAGGATAGGATAGAGGATAGGATATTATAGAGGATAGGATAGGATAGAGGATAGGATAGGATAGAGGATAGGATAGGATAGAGGATTGGAGTGTACAGAGGATAGGATATAGGATTGGATAGGATAGAGGATAGGATAGGATAGAGGATAGGATAGGATAGAGGATAGGATAGGATAGAGGATAGGATAGGATAGAGGTTAGGATAGGATAGAGGATAGGATTGGATAGAGGATAGGATAGGATAGAGGATAGGATAGGATAGAGGATAGGATAGGATAGAAGATAGGATAGGATAGGATAGAGGATAGGATAGGATAGGATAGAGGATAGGATTGGATAGAGGATAGGATAGGATAGAGGATAGGATAGGATAGAGGATAGGATAGGATAGAGGATAGGATAGGATAGAAGATAGGATAGGATAGGATAGAGGATAGGATAGGATAGGATAGAGGATAGGATAGGATAGAGGATAGGATAGGATAGAGGATATGATAGGATAGAGGATAGGATAGGATAGAGGATAGGATAGGATAGAGGATAGGGTAGAGGATAGGATAGAGGATAGGATAGGGGATAGGATAGAGGATTGGATAGGATAGATGATAGGATGGGATAGAGGATAGGATAGGATAGCGGATAGGATAGGATATAGGACAGGATAGGATAGAGGATAGGATAGGATAGGATAGAGGATAGGATAGGATAGAGGATAGGATAGGATCGAGGATAGGATAGGATAGAGGATAGGATAGGATAGAGGATAGGATAGGATAGAGGATTGGAGTGTATAGAGGATAGGATATAGGATTGGATAGGATAGAGGAAAGGATACGATAGTGGATAGGAGAGAGGATAGGATAGGATAGAGGATAGGATAGGATAGAGGATAGGATAGGATAGAGGTTAGGATTTGATAGAGGATAGGATAGGATAGAGGATAGGATAGGATAGAGGATAGGATAGGATAGAGGATAGGATAGGATAGGATAGAGGATAGGATAGGATAGGATAGAGGATAGGATAGGATAGAGGATAGGATAGGATAGCGGATAGGATAGGGTAGAGTATAGAATAGGATAGAGGATAGGATAGGATAGAGGATAGGATAGGAATGAGGATAGGATAGGATAGAGTATAGGATAAGATAGAGGATCGGATAGGATCGGATAGAATGTAGAATAGGATAGAGGATAGGATAGGATAGAGGATAGGATAGGATAGAGGATAGGATAGGATAGAGGATAGGATAGGATAGAGGTTAGGATAGGATAGAGGATAGGATTGGATAGAGGATAGGATAGGATAGAGGATAGGATAGGATAGAGGATAGGATAGGATAGAAGATAGGATAGGATAGGATAGAGGATAGGATAGGATAGGATAGAGGATAGGATTGGATAGAGGATAGGATAGGATAGAGGATAGGATAGGATAGAGGATAGGATAGGATAGACGATAGGATAGGATAGAAGATAGGATAGGATAGGATAGAGGATAGGATAGGATAGGATAGAGGATAGGATAGGATAGAGGATAGGATAGGATAGAGGATATGATAGGATAGAGGATAGGATAGGATAGAGGATAGGATAGGATAGAGGATAGGGTAGAGGATAGGATAGAGGATAGGATAGGGGATAGGATAGAGGATTGGATAGGATAGATGATAGGATGGGATAGAGGATAGGATAGGATAGCGGATAAGATAGGATATAGGACAGGATAGGATAGAGGATAGGATAGGATAGGATAGAGGATAGGATAGGATAGAGGATAGGATAGGATCGAGGATAGGATAGGATAGAGGATAGGATAGGATAGAGGATAGGATAGGATAGAGGATTGGAGTGTATAGAGGATAGGATATAGGATTGGATAGGATAGAGGAAAGGATACGATAGTGGATAGGAGAGAGGATAGGATAGGATAGAGGATAGGATAGGATAGAGGATAGGATAGGATAGAGGTTAGGATTTGATAGAGGATAGGATAGGATAGAGGATAGGATAGGATAGAGGATAGGATAGGATAGAGGATAGGATAGGATAGAGGATAGGATAGGATAGGATAGAGGATAGGATAGGATAGGATAGAGGATAGGATAGGATAGAGGATAGGATAGGATAGCGGATAGGATAGGGTAGAGTATAGAATAGGATAGAGGATAGGATAGGATAGAGGATAGGATAGGAATGAGGATAGGATAGGATAGAGTATAGGATAAGATAGAGGATCGGATAGGATCCGATAGAATATAGAATAGGATAGAGGATAGGATAGGATAGAGGATAGGATAGGATAGAGGATAGGACAGGATAGAGGATAGGATAGGATTGAGGATAGGATAGGATAGAGGATAGGATAGAGGATAGGATAGAGGATAGGATAGGGGATAGGATAGAGGATTGGATAGGATAGAGGATAGGATGGGATAGAGGATAGGATAGGATAGGATAGCGGATAGGATAGGATATAGGACAGGATAGGATAGAGGATAGGATAGGATAGGATAGAGGATAGGATAGAGGATAGGATAGGATAGAGGATAGGATAGGATAGAGGATAGGATAGGATAGAGGATAGGATATTATAGAGGATAGGATAGGACAGAGGATAGGATAGGATAGAGGATAGGATAGGATAGATGATAGGATAGGATAGAGGATAGGATAGGATAGAGGATAGGATAGGATAGAGGTTAGGATTTGATAGAGGATAGGATAGGATAGAGGATAGGATAGGATAGAGGATAGGATAGGATAGAGGATAGGATAGGATAGGATAGAGGATAGGATAGGATAGGATAGAGGATAGGATAGGATAGAGGATAGGATAGGATAGCGGATAGGATAGGGTAGAGTATAGAATAGGATAGAGGATAGGATAGGATAGAGGATAGGATAGGAATGAGGATAGGATAGGATAGAGTATAGGATAAGATAGAGGATCGGATAGGATCGGATAGCGGATAGGATAGGATATAGGACAGGATAGGATAGAGGATAGGATAGGATAGGATAGAGGATAGGATAGGATAGGATAGAGGATAGGATAGGATAGAGGATAGGATAGGATCGAGGATAGGATAGGATAGAGGATAGGATTGGATAGAGGATAGGATAGGATAGAGGATTGGAGTGTCTAGAGGATAGGATATAGGATTGGATAGGATAGAGGAAAGGATACGATAGTGGATAGGAGAGAGGATAGGATAGGATAGAGGATAGGATAGGATAGAGGATAGGATAGGATAGAGGTTAGGATTTGATAGAGGATAGGATAGGATAGAGGATAGGATAGGATAGAGGATAGGATAGGATAGAGGATAGGATAGGATAGAGGATAGGATAGGATAGAGGATAGGATAGGATAGGATAGAGGATAGGATAGGATAGGATAGAGGATAGGATAGGATAGGATAGAGGATAGGATAGGATAGGATAGAGGATAGGATAGGATAGAGGATAGGATAGGATAGCGGATAGGATAGGGTAGAGTATAGAATAGGATAGAGGATAGGATAGGATAGAGGATAGGATAGGAATGAGGATAGGATAGGATAGAGTATAGGATAAGATAGAGGATCGGATAGGATCGGATAGCGGATAGGATAGGGTAGAGTATAGAATAGGATAGAGGATAGGATAGGATAGAGGATAGGATAGGAATGAGGATAGGATAGCATAGAGTATAGGATAAGATAGAGGATCGGATAGGATCGGATAGCGGATAGGATAGGATATAGGACAGGATAGGATAGAGGATAGGATAGGATAGGATAGAGGATAGGATAGGATAGGATAGAGGATAGGATAGGATAGAGGATAGGATAGGATCGAGGATAGGATAGGATAGAGGATAGGATAGGATAGAGGATAGGATAGGATAGAGGATTGGAGTGTCTAGAGGATAGGATATAGGATTGGATAGGATAGAGGAAAGGATACGATAGTGGATAGGAGAGAGGATAGGATAGGATAGAGGATAGGATAGGATAGAGGATAGGATAGGATAGAGGTTAGGATTTGATAGAGGATAGGATAGGATAGAGGATAGGATAGGATAGAGGATAGGATAGGATAGAGGATAGGATAGGATAGAGGATAGGATAGGATAGAGGATAGGATAGGATAGGATAGAGGATAGGATAGGATAGGATAGAGGATAGGATAGGATAGGATAGAGGATAGGATAGGATAGGATAGAGGATAGGATAGGATAGGATAGAGGATAGGATAGGATAGAGGATAGGATAGGATAGCGGATAGGATAGGGTAGAGTATAGAATAGGATAGAGGATAGGATAGGATAGAGGATAGGATAGGATAGAGGATAGGATAGGATAGAGGATTGGAGTGTATAGAGGATAGGATATAGGATTGGATAGGATAGAGGAAAGGATACGATAGTGGATAGGAGAGAGGATAGGATAGGATAGAGGATAGGATAGGATAGAGGATAGGATAGGATAGAGGTTAGGATTTGATAGAGGATAGGATAGGATAGAGGATAGGATAGGATAGAGGATAGGATAGGATAGAGGATAGGATAGGATAGAGGATAGGATAGGATAGGATAGAGGATAGGATAGGATAGGATAGAGGATAGGATAGGATAGCGGATAGGATAGGGTAGAGTATAGAATAGGATAGAGGATAGGATAGGATAGAGGATAGGATAGGAATGAGGATAGGATAGGATAGAGTATAGGATAAGATAGAGGATCGGATAGGATCGGATAGAATATAGAATAGGATAGAGGATAGGATAGGATAGAGGATAGGATAGGATAGAGGATAGGACAGGATAGAGGATAGGATAGGATTGAGGATAGGATAGGATAGAGGATAGGATAGAGGATAGGATAGAGGATAGGATAGGGGATAGGATAGAGGATTGGATAGGATAGGATAGCGGATAGGATAGGATATAGGACAGGATAGGATAGAGGATAGGATAGGATAGGATAGAGGATAGGATAGAGGATAGGATAGGATAGAGGATAGGATAGGATAGAGGATAGGATATTATAGAGGATAGGATAGGACAGAGGATAGGATAGGATAGAGGATAGGATAGGATAGATGATAGGATAGGATAGAGGATAGGATAGGATAGAGGATAGGATAGGATAGAGGTTAGGATTTGATAGAGGATAGGATAGGATAGAGGATAGGATAGGATAGAGGATAGGATAGGATAGAGGATAGGATAGGATAGGATAGAGGATAGGATAGGATAGGATAGAGGATAGGATAGGATAGAGGATAGGATAGGATAGCGGATAGGATAGGGTAGAGTATAGAATAGGATAGAGGATAGGATAGGATAGAGGATAGGATAGGAATGAGGATAGGATAGGATAGAGTATAGGATAAGATAGAGGATCGGATAGGATCGGATAGCGGATAGGATAGGATATAGGACAGGATAGGATAGAGGATAGGATAGGATAGGATAGAGGATAGGATAGAGGATAGGATAGGATAGAGGATAGGATAGGGGATAGGATAGAGGATTGGATAGGATAGAGGATAGGATGGGATAGAGGATAGGATAGGATAGGATAGCGGATAGGATAGGATATAGGACAGGATAGGATAGAGGATAGGATAGGATAGGATAGAGGATAGGATAGAGGATAGGATAGGATAGAGGATAGGATAGGATAGAGGATAGGATAGGATAGAGGATTGGAGTGTATAGAGGATAGGATATAGGATTGGATAGGATAGAGGAAAGGATACGATAGTGGATAGGAGAGAGGATAGGATAGGATAGAGGATTGGAGCGTATAGAGGATAGGATAGAGGATAGGATAGGATAGAGGATAGGATAGGATGGAGGATAGGATAGGATAGAGGAGAGGATAGGATAGAGGATAGGATAGGATAGAGGATAGGATAGGATAGAGGTTAGGATAGGATAGAGGATAGGATTGGATAGAGGATAGGATAGGATAGAGGATAGGATAGGATAGAGGATAGGATAGGATAGAGGATATTTTAGGATAGAGGATAGGATAGGATAGAGGATAGGATATTATAGAGGATAGGGTAGGATAGAGGAAAGGATAGGATAGAGGATAGGATAGGATAGAGGATTGGAGTGTATAGAGGATAGGATATAGGATTGGATAGGATAGAGGATAGGATACGATAGTGGATAGGACAGAGGATAGGATAGGATAGAGGATTGGATAGGATAGGATAGAGGATAGGATAGAGGATTGGATAGGATAGAGGATAGGATAGGATAGAGGATAGGATAGGATAGACGATAGGATAGGACAGAGGATAGGATAGGATAGACGATAGGATATTGTAGAGGATTGGATAGGATAGAGGACATGATAGGATAGGATAGAGGATAGGATAGGAAGAGGATAGGATAGGATGGATGATATTATAGGATAGAGCACAGGATAGGATAGAGGATTCGATATTATAGAGGAGAGGATCGAATAGAGGAAAGGATAGGGGATTGGATAGGATAGAGGATAGGATAGGATAGAGGATAGGATAGAGGATAGGAAAGAGGATAGGATAGGGGATTGGATAGGATAGTTGATACGATAGGATAGAGAATAGGATAGGATGGATGATATTATAGGATAGAGCACAGGATAGGATAGAGGATAGGATAGGATGGAGGATGGGATAGGATAGAGGAGAGGATAGGATAGAGGATAGGATAGGATAGAGGATAGGATAGGAAAGAGGATAGGATAGGATAGAGGTTAGGATAGGATAGAGGATAGGATTGGATAGAGGATAGGATAGGATAGAGGATAGGATAGGATAGAGGATAGGATAGGATAGAAGATAGGATAGGATAGGATAGAGGATAGGATAGGATAGGATAGAGGATAGGATTGGATAGAGGATAGGATAGGATAGAGGATAGGATAGGATAGAGGATAGGATAGGATAGAAGATAGGATAGGATAGGATAGAGGATAGGATAGGATAGGATAGAGGATAGGATAGGATAGAGGATAGGATAGGATAGAGGATATGATAGGATAGAGGATAGGATAGGATAGAGGATAGGATAGGATAGAGGATTTGATAGAGGATAGGATAGAGGATAGGATAGAGGATAGGATAGGGGATGGGATAGAGGATTGGATAGGATAGACGATAGGATGGGATAGAGGATAGGATAGGATAGCGGATAGGATAGGATATAGGACAGGATAGGATAGAGGATAGGATAGGATAGGATAGAGGATAGGATAGGATAGAGGATAGGATAGGATCGAGGATAGGATAGGATAGAGGATAGGATAGGATAGAGGATAGGATAGGATAGAGGATTGGAGTGTATAGAGGATAGGATATAGGATTGGATAGGATAGAGGAAAGGATACGATAGTGGATAGGAGAGAGGATAGGATAGGATAGAGGATTGGATAGGATAGAGGAAAGGATACGATAGTGGATAGGAGAGAGGATAGGATAGGATAGAGGATTGGAGTGTATAGAGGATAGGATATAGGATTGGATAGGATAGAGGAAAGGATACGATAGTGGATAGGAGAGAGGATAGGATAGGATAGAGGATAGGATAGGATAGAGGATAGGATAGGATAGAGGTTAGGATTTGATAGAGGATAGGATAGGATAGAGGATAGGATAGGATAGAGGATAGGATAGGATAGAGGATAGGATAGGATAGAGGATAGGATAGGATAGGATAGAGGATAGGATAGGATAGGATAGAGGATAGGATAGGATAGAGGATAGGATAGGATAGCGGATAGGATAGAGGATTGGATAGGATAGAGGATAGGATAGGATAGAGGATAGGATAGGATAGAGGTTAGGATTTGATAGAGGATAGGATAGGATAGAGGATAGGATAGGATAGACGATAGGATAGGACAGAGGATAGGATAGGATAGACGATAGGATATTGTAGAGGATTGGATAGGATAGAGGACATGATAGGATAGGATAGAGGATAGGATAGGAAGAGGATAGGATAGGATGGATGATATTATAGGATAGAGCACAGGATAGGATAGAGGATTCGATATTATAGAGGAGAGGATCGAATAGAGGAAAGGATAGGGGATTGGATAGGATAGAGGATAGGATAGGATAGAGGATAGGATAGAGGATAGGAAAGAGGATAGGATAGGGGATTGGATAGGATAGTTGATACGATAGGATAGAGAATAGGATAGGATGGATGATATTATAGGATAGAGCACAGGATAGGATAGAGGATAGGATAGGATGGAGGATGGGATAGGATAGAGGAGAGGATAGGATAGAGGATAGGATAGGATAGAGGATAGGATAGGAAAGAGGATAGGATAGGATAGAGGTTAGGATAGGATAGAGGATAGGATTGGATAGAGGATAGGATAGGATAGAGGATAGGATAGGATAGAGGATAGGATAGGATAGAAGATAGGATAGGATAGGATAGAGGATAGGATAGGATAGGATAGAGGATAGGATTGGATAGAGGATAGGATAGGATAGAGGATAGGATAGGATAGAGGATAGGATAGGATAGAAGATAGGATAGGATAGGATAGAGGATAGGATAGGATAGGATAGAGGATAGGATAGGATAGAGGATAGGATAGGATAGAGGATATGATAGGATAGAGGATAGGATAGGATAGAGGATAGGATAGGATAGAGGATTTGATAGAGGATAGGATAGAGGATAGGATAGAGGATAGGATAGGGGATGGGATAGAGGATTGGATAGGATAGACGATAGGATGGGATAGAGGATAGGATAGGATAGCGGATAGGATAGGATATAGGACAGGATAGGATAGAGGATAGGATAGGATAGGATAGAGGATAGGATAGGATAGAGGATAGGATAGGATCGAGGATAGGATAGGATAGAGGATAGGATAGGATAGAGGATAGGATAGGATAGAGGATTGGAGTGTATAGAGGATAGGATATAGGATTGGATAGGATAGAGGAAAGGATACGATAGTGGATAGGAGAGAGGATAGGATAGGATAGAGGATTGGATAGGATAGAGGAAAGGATACGATAGTGGATAGGAGAGAGGATAGGATAGGATAGAGGATTGGAGTGTATAGAGGATAGGATATAGGATTGGATAGGATAGAGGAAAGGATACGATAGTGGATAGGAGAGAGGATAGGATAGGATAGAGGATAGGATAGGATAGAGGATAGGATAGGATAGAGGTTAGGATTTGATAGAGGATAGGATAGGATAGAGGATAGGATAGGATAGAGGATAGGATAGGATAGAGGATAGGATAGGATAGAGGATAGGATAGGATAGGATAGAGGATAGGATAGGATAGGATAGAGGATAGGATAGGATAGAGGATAGGATAGGATAGCGGATAGGATAGGGTAGAGTATAGAATAGGATAGAGGATAGGATAGGATAGAGGATAGGATAGGAATGAGGATAGGATAGGATAGAGTATAGGATAAGATAGAGGATCGGATAGGATCCGATAGAATATAGAATAGGATAGAGGATAGGATAGGATAGAGGATAGGATAGGATAGAGGATAGGACAGGATAGAGGATAGGATAGGATTGAGGATAGGATAGGATAGAGGATAGGATAGAGGATAGGATAGAGGATAGGATAGGGGATAGGATAGAGGATTGGATAGGATAGAGGATAGGATGGGATAGAGGATAGGATAGGATAGGATAGCGGATAGGATAGGATATAGGACAGGATAGGATAGAGGATAGGATAGGATAGGATAGAGGATAGGATAGAGGATAGGATAGGATAGAGGATAGGATAGGATAGAGGATAGGATAGGATAGAGGATAGGATAGGATAGAGGATAGGATATTATAGAGGATAGGATAGGACAGAGGATAGGATAGGATAGAGGATAGGATAGGATAGATGATAGGATAGGATAGAGGATAGGATAGGATAGAGGATAGGATAGGATAGAGGTTAGGATTTGATAGAGGATAGGATAGGATAGAGGATAGGATAGGATAGAGGATAGGATAGGATAGAGGATAGGATAGGATAGAGGATAGGATAGGATAGGATAGAGGATAGGATAGGATAGGATAGAGGATAGGATAGGATAGAGGATAGGATAGGATAGCGGATAGGATAGGGTAGAGTATAGAATAGGATAGAGGATAGGATAGGATAGAGGATAGGATAGGAATGAGGATAGGATAGGATAGAGTATAGGATAAGATAGAGGATCGGGTAGGATCGGATAGCGGATAGGATAGGATATAGGACAGGATAGGATAGAGGATAGGATAGGATAGGATAGAGGATAGGATAGGATAGGATAGAGGATAGGATAGGATAGAGGATAGGATAGGATCGAGGATAGGATAGGATAGAGGATAGGATAGGATAGAGGATAGGATAGGATAGAGGATTGGAGTGTATAGAGGATAGGATATAGGATTGGATAGGATAGAGGAAAGGATACGATAGTGGATAGGAGAGAGGATAGGATAGGATAGAGGATAGGATAGGATAGAGGATAGGATAGGATAGAGGTTAGGATTTGATAGAGGATAGGATAGGATAGAGGATAGGATAGGATAGAGGATAGGATAGGATAGAGGATAGGATAGGATAGAGGATAGGATAGGATAGGATAGAGGATAGGATAGGATAGGATAGAGGATAGGATAGGATAGAGGATAGGATAGGATAGGATAGAGGATAGGATAGGATAGGATAGAGGATAGGATAGGATAGAGGATAGGATAGGATAGCGGATAGGATAGGGTAGAGTATAGAATAGGATAGAGGATAGGATAGGATAGAGGATAGGATAGGAATGAGGATAGGATAGGATAGAGTATAGGATAAGATAGAGGATCGGATAGGATCGGATAGCGGATAGGATAGGATATAGGACAGGATAGGATAGAGGATAGGATAGGATAGGATAGAGGATAGGATAGGATAGGATAGAGGATAGGATAGGATAGAGGATAGGATAGGATCGAGGATAGGATAGGATAGAGGATAGGATAGGATAGAGGATAGGATAGGATAGAGGATTGGAGTGTATAGAGGATAGGATATAGGATTGGATAGGATAGAGGAAAGGATACGATAGTGGATAGGAGAGAGGATAGGATAGGATAGAGGATAGGATAGGATAGAGGATAGGATAGGATAGAGGTTAGGATTTGATAGAGGATAGGATAGGATAGAGGATAGGATAGGGTAGAGGATAGGATAGGATAGAGGATAGGATAGGATAGGATAGAGGATAGGATAGAGGATAGGATAGGATAGAGGATAGGATAGGATAGAGGATAGGATATTATAGAGGATAGGATAGGACAGAGGATAGGATAGGATAGAGGATAGGATAGGATAGATGATAGGATAGGATAGAGGATAGGATAGGATAGACGATAGGATAGGATAGAGGTTAGGATTTGATAGAGGATAGGATAGGATAGAGGATAGGATAGGATAGAGGATAGGATAGGATAGAGGATAGGATAGGATAGGATAGAGGATAGGATAGGATAGGATAGAGGATAGGATAGGATAGAGGATAGGATAGGATAGCGGATAGGATAGGGTAGAGTATAGAATAGGATAGAGGATAGGATAGGATAGAGGATAGGATAGGAATGAGGATAGGATAGGATAGAGTATAGGATAAGATAGAGGATCGGATAGGATCGGATAGCGGATAGGATAGGATATAGGACAGGATAGTATAGAGGATAGGATAGGATAGGATAGAGGATAGGATAGAGGATAGGATAGGATAGAGGATAGGATAGGATAGAGGATATAATAGGGGATAGGATAGAGGATTGGATAGGATAGAGGATAGGATGGGATAGAGGATAGGATAGGATAGGATAGCGGATAGGATAGGATATAGGACAGGATAGGATAGAGGATAGGATAGGATAGGATAGAGGATAGGATAGAGGATAGGATAGGATAGAGGATAGGATAGGATAGAGGATAGGATAGGATAGAGGATTGGAGTGTATAGAGGATAGGATATAGGATTGGATAGGATAGAGGAAAGGATACGATAGTGGATAGGATAGAGGATTGGAGCGTATAGAGGATAGGATAGAGGATAGGATAGGATAGAGGATAGGATAGGATGGAGGATAGGATATAATAGAGGAGAGGATAGGATAGAGGATAGGATAGGATAGAGGATAGGATAGGATAGAGGTTAGGATAGGATAGAGGATAGGATTGGATAGAGGATAGGATAGGATAGAGGATAGGATAGGATAGAGGATAGGATAGGATAGAGGATATTTTAGGATAGAGGATAGGATAGGATAGAGGATAGGATATTATAGAGGATAGGGTAGGATAGAGGAAAGGATAGGATAGAGGATAGGATAGGATAGAGGATTGGAGTGTATAGAGGATAGGATATAGGATTGGATAGGATAGAGGATAGGATACGATAGTGGATAGGACAGAGGATAGGATAGGATAGAGGATAGGATAGAGGATTGGATAGGATAGGATAGAGGATAGGATAGAGGATTGGATAGGATAGAGGATAGGATAGGATAGAGGATAGGATAGGATAGACGATAGGATAGGACAGAGGATAGGATAGGATAGACGATAGGATATTGTAGAGGATTGGATAGGACAGAGGACATGATAGGATAGGATAGAGGATAGGATAGGAAGAGGATAGGATAGGATGGATGATATTATAGGATAGAGCACAGGATAGGATAGAGGATTCGATATTATAGAGGAGAGGATCGAATAGAGGAAAGGATAGGGGATTGGATAGGATAGAGGATAGGATAGGATAGAGGATAGGATAGAGGATAGGAAAGAGGATAGGATAGGGGATTGGATAGGATAGTTGATACGATAGGATAGAGAATAGGATAGGATGGATGATATTATAGGATAGAGCACAGGATAGGATAGAGGATAGGATAGGATGGAGGATGGGATAGGATAGAGGATAGGATAGGATAGAGGATAGGATAGGAAAGAGGATAGGATAGGATAGAGGTTAGGATAGGATAGAGGATAGGATTGGATAGAGGATAGGATAGGATAGAGGATAGGATAGGATAGAGGATAGGATAGGATAGAAGATAGGATAGGTTAGGATAGAGGATAGGATAGGATAGGATAGAGGATAGGATTGGATAGAGGATAGGATAGGATAGAGGATAGGATAGGATAGAGGATAGAATAGGATAGAAGATAGGATAGGATAGGATAGAGGATAGGATAGGATAGGATAGAGGATAGGATAGGATAGAGGATAGGATAGGATAGAGGATATGATACGATAGAGGATAGGATAGGATAGAGGATAGGATAGGATAGAGGATAGGATAGAGGATAGGATAGAGGATAGGATAGAGGATAGGATAGGGGATAGGATAGAGGATTGGATAGGATAGACGATAGGATGGGATAGAGGATAGGATAGGATAGCGGATAGGACAGGATATAGGACAGGATAGGATAGAGGATAGGATAGGATAGGATAGAGGATAGGATAGGATAGAGGATAGGATAGGATCGAGGATAGGATAGGATAGAGGATAGGATAGGATAGAGGATAGGATAGGATAGAGGATTGGAGTGTATAGAGGATAGGATATAGGATTGGATAGGATAGAGGAAAGGATACGATAGTGGATAGGAGAGAGGATAGGATAGGATAGAGGATTGGATAGGATAGAGGAAAGGATACGATAGTGGATAGGAGAGAGGATAGGATAGGATAGAGGATTGGAGTGTATAGAGGATAGGATAGAGGATAGGATATGATGGAGGATAGGATAGGATAGAGGAGAGGATAGGATAGAGGATAGGATAGGATAGAGGATAGGATAGGAAAGAGGATAGGATAGGATAGAGGATAGGATATTATAGAGGATAGGATAGGACAGAGGATAGGATAGGATAGAGGATAGGATAGGATAGAGGATAGGATAGGATAGAGGATAGGATATTATAGAGGATAGGATAGGACAGAGGATAGGATAGGATAGAGGATAGGATAGGATAGAGGATAGGATAGGATAGAGGATAGGATAGGATAGAGGATAGGATAGGATAGAGGATAGGATAGGATAGAGGATAGGATAGGATAGAGGATAGGATAGGATAGAGGTTAGGATAGGATAGAGGATAGGATTGGATAGAGGATAGGATAGGATAGAGGATAGGATAGGATAGAGGATAGGATAGGATAGAGGATAGGATAGAGGATAGGATAGGATAGAGGATAGGATAGGATAGGATAGAGGATAGGATAGGATAGGATAGAGGATAGGATAGGATAGAGGATAGGATAGGATAGAGGATAGGATAGGATAGCGGATAGGATAGGATATAGGATTGGATAGGATGGAGGATAGGATAGGATAGAGGATAGGATAGGATAGAGGATTGGATAGGATAGAGGATAGGATAGGATAGAGGATAGAGGATAGGATATTATAGAGGATAGGATAATTCAGAGGATAGGATAGGATAGAGGATAGGATAGGATAGAGGATAGGATAGGATAGAGGATAGGATAGGATAGAGGATAGGATAGGATAGAGGATAGGATAGGATAGAGGATAGGATAGGATAGAGGATAGGATAGGATAGAGGATTGGAGTGTATAGAGGATAGGATATAGGATTGGATAGGATAGAGGATAGGATACGATAGTGGATAGGAGAGAGGATAGGATAGGATAGAGGATTGGAGTGTATAGAGGATTGGAGTGTATAGAGGATAGGATAGAGGATAGGATATTATAGAGGATAGGATAGGACAGAGGATAGGATAGGATAGAGGATAGGATAGGATAGAGGATAGGATAGGATAGAGGATAGGATAGGATAGAGGATAGGATAGGATAGAGGATAGGATAGGATAGAGGATAGGATAGGATAGAGGATAGGATAGGATAGAGGATAGGATAGGATAGAGGATATGATAGGATAGAGGATAGGATAGGATAGAGGATAGGATAGGATAGAGGATAGGATAGAGGATAGGATAGAGGATAGGATAGGGGATAGGATAGAGGATTGGATAGGATAGACGATAGGATGGGATAGAGGATAGGATAGGATAGCGGATAGGATAGGATATAGGACAGGATAGGATAGAGGATAGGATAGGATAGGATAGAGGATAGGATAGGATAGAGGATAGGATAGGATCGAGGATAGGATAGGATAGAGGATAGGATAGGATAGAGGATAGGATAGGATAGAGGATAGGATAGGATAGAGGATTGGAGTGTATAGAGGATAGGATATAGGATTGGATAGGATAGAGGAAAGGATACGATAGTGGATAGGAGAGAGGATAGGATAGGATAGAGGATAGGATATTATAGAGGATAGGATAGGACAGAGGATAGGATAGGATAGAGGATAGGATAGGATAGAGGATAGGATAGGATAGAGGATAGGATATTATAGAGGATAGGATAGGACAGAGGATAGGATAGGATAGAGGATAGGATAGGATAGAGGATAGGATAGGATAGAGGATAGGATAGGATAGAGGATAGGATAGGATAGAGGATAGGATAGGATAGAGGATAGGATAGGATAGAGGATAGGATAGGATAGAGGTTAGGATAGGATAGAGGATAGGATTGGATAGAGGATAGGATAGGATAGAGGATAGGATAGGATAGAGGATAGGATATGATAGAGGATAGGATAGGATAGGATAGAGGATAGGATAGGATAGGATAGAGGATAGGATAGGATAGAGGATAGGATAGGATAGCGGATAGGATAGGATATAGGATTGGATAGGATGGAGGATAGGATAGGATAGAGGATTGGATAGGATAGAGGATAGGATAGGATAGGATAGAGGATAGGATATTATAGAGGATAGGATAATTCAGAGGATAGGATAGGATAGAGGATAGGATAGGATAGAGGATAGGATAGGATAGAGGATAGGATAGGATAGAGGATAGGATAGGATAGAGGATAGGATAGGATAGAGGATAGGATAGGATAGAGGATAGGATAGGATAGAGGATAGGATAGGATAGAGGATAGGATAGGATAGAGGATAGGATAGGATAGAGGATTGGAGTGTATAGAGGATAGGATATAGGATTGGATAGGATAGAGGATAGGATACGATAGTGGATAGGAGAGAGGATAGGATAGGATAGAGGATTGGAGTGTATAGAGGATTGGAGTGTATAGAGGATAGGATAGAGGATAGGATATTATAGAGGATAGGATAGGACAGAGGATAGGATAGGATAGAGGATAGGATAGGATAGAGGATAGGATAGGATAGAGGATAGGATAGGATAGAGGATAGGATAGGATATAGGATTGGATAGGATGGAGGATAGGATAGGATAGAGGATAGGATAGGATAGGATAGAGGATAGGATAGGATAGGATAGAGGATAGGATAGGATAGAGGATAGGATAGGATAGAGGATAGGATAGGATAGCGGATAGGATAGGATATAGGATTGGATAGGATGGAGGATAGGATAGGATAGAGGATAGGATAGGATAGAGGATTGGATAGGATAGAGGATAGGATAGGATAGGATAGAGGATAGGATATTATAGAGGATAGGATAATTCAGAGGATAGGATAGGATAGAGGATAGGATAGGATAGAGGATTGGAGTGTATAGAGGATAGGATATAGGATTGGATAGGATAGAGGATAGGATACGATAGTGGATAGGAGAGAGGATAGGATAGGATAGAGGATTGGAGTGTATAGAGGATTGGAGTGTATAGAGGATAGGATAGAGGATAGGATAGGATGGAGGATAGGATAGGATAGAGGAGAGGATAGGATAGAGGATAGGATAGGATATAGGATAGGATAGGAAAGAGGATAGGATAGAATAGAGGATAGGATATTATAGAGGATAGGATAGGACAGAGGATAGGATAGGATAGAGGATAGGATAGGATAGAGGATAGGATAGGATAGGATAGAGGATAGGATAGGATAGAGGATAGGATAGGATGGAGGATAGGATAGGATAGAGGAGAGGATAGGATAGAGGATAGGATAGGATAGAGGATAGGATAGGATAGAGGATAGGATATTATAGAGGATAGGATAGGATAGAGGATAGGATAGGATAGAGGATTGGAGTGTATAGAGGATAGGATATAGGATTGGATAGGATAGAGGATAGGATAGGATAGAGGATAGGATAGGATTGAGGATAGGATAGGATAGAGGATAGGATAGAGGATAGGATAGAAGATAGGATAGGGGATAGGATAGAGGATTGGATAGGATAGAGGATAGGATATGATAGAGGATAGGATAGGCTAGAGGATAGGATAGGATAGCGGATAGGATAATATATAGGATTGGATAGGATGGAGGATAGGATAGGATAGAGGATAGGATTTGATAGAGGATTGGATAGGATAGAGGATAGGATAGGATAGGATAGAGGATAGGATAGTGGATAGGATAGGATAGGATAGAGGATAGGATAGGATAGAGGATAGGATAGGATAGAGGATAGGATATTATAGAGGATAGGATAGGATAGAGGATAGGATAGGATAGAGGATAGGATAGGATAGAGGATAGGATAGGATAGAGGATAGGATAGGATAGAGGATTGGAGTGTATAGAGGATAGGATATAGGATTGGATAGGATAGAGAATAGGATACGATAGTGGATAGGAGAGAGGATAGGATAGGATAGAGGATTGGAGTGTATAGAGGATAGGATAGAGGATAGGATAGGATAGAGGATAGGATAGGATGGAGGATAGGATAGGATAGAGGAGAGGATAGGATAGAGGATAGGATAGGATAGAGGATAGGATAGGATAGGATAGGATAGAGGATAGGATAGGATAGAGGATAGGATAGGATGGAGGATAGGATAGGATAGAGGAGAGGATAGGATAGAGGATAGGATAGGATAGAGGATAGGATAGGATAGAGGATAGGATAGGATAGAGGATAGGATAGGATGGAGGATAGGATTGGATAGAGGATAGGATAGGATAGAGGATAGGATAGGATATGATAGAGGATAGGATAGGATAGAGGATAGGATAGGATAGAGGATAGGATAGGATAGAGGATAGGATATTATAGAGGATAGGATAGGATAGAGGATAGGATAGGATAGAGGATAGGATAGGATAGAGGATAGGATAGGATAGAGGATTGGAGTGTATAGAGGATAGGATATAGGATTGGATAGGATAGAGGATAGGATACGATAGTGGATAGGAGAGAGGATAGGATAGGATAGAGGATAGGATAGGATAGAGGATAGGATAGGATAGAGGATAGGATAGGATAGAGGATAGGATATTATAGAGGATAGGATAGGATAGAGGATAGGATAGGATAGAGGATAGGATAGGATAGAGGATAGGATAGGATAGAGGATTGGAGTGTATAGAGGATAGGATATAGGATTGGATAGGATAGAGGATAGGATACGATAGTGGATAGGAGAGAGGATAGGATAGGATAGATGATTGGAGTGTATAGAGGATAGGATAGAGGATAGGATAGGATGGAGGATAGGATAGGATAGTGGAGAGGATAGGATAGAGGATAGGGTAGGATATAGGATAGGATAGGAAAGAGGATAGGATAGAATAGAGGATAGGATATTATAGAGGATAGGATAGGACAGAGGATAGGATAGGATAGAGGATAGGATAGGATAGAGGATAGGATAGGATAGGATAGAGGATAGGATAGGATAGAGGATAGGATAGGATGGAGGATAGGATAGGATAGAGGAGAGGATAGGATAGAGGATAGGATAGGATAGAGGATAGGATAGGATAGAGGATAGGATAGGATAGAGGATAGGATAGGATAGAGGATAGGATTGGATAGAGGATAGGATAGGATAGAGGATAGGATAGGATAGAGGATAGGATAGGATAGGATAGAGGATAGGATAGGATAGAGGATAGGATAGGATAAAGGATAGGATAGGATAGAGGATAGGATAGGATAGAGGATAGGATAGGATAGAGGATAGGATATTATAGAGGATAGGATAGGATAGAGGATGTGATAGGATAGAGGATAGGATAGGATAGAGGATAGGATAGGATAGAGGATTGGAGTGTATAGAGGATAGGATAGGATAGGATAGGATAGAGGATAGGATAGGATAGAGGATAGGATAGGATAGAGGATAGGATAGGATAGAGGATAGGATAGGATAGAGGATAGGATAGGATAGAGGATAGGATATTATAGAGGATAGGATAGGATAGAGGATAGGATAGGATAGAGGATAGGATAGGATAGAGGATTGGAGTGTATAGAGGATAGGATATAGGATAGGATAGGATAGAGGATAGGATAGGATAGAGGATAGGATAGGATAGAGGATAGGATAGGATAGAGGATAGGATAGGATAGAGGATAGGATAGGATAGAGGATAGGATTGGATAGAAGATAGGATAGGATAGAGGATAGGATAGGATAGAGGATAGGATAGGATAGGATAGAGGATAGGATAGGGTAGAGGATAGGATAGGATAGGATAGAGGATAGGATAGGATAGAGGATAGGATATTATAGAGGATAGGATAGGATAGAGGATAGGATAGGATAGAGGATAGGATAGGATAGAGGATAGGATAGGATAGAGGATAGGATAGAGAATGGGAAAGGATAGAGGATAGGATAGGATAGAGGATAGGGTAGAGGATAGAATAGAGGATAGGATAGGGGAATGGATAGGATAGTTGATACGATAGGATAGAGAATAGGATAGGATAGAGGATAGGATAGGATGGAGGATAGGATAGGATAGAGGAGAGGATAGGATAGAGGATAGGATAGGATATAGGATAGGATAGGAAAGAGGATAGGATAGAATAGAGGATAGGATATTATAGAGGATAGGATAGGACAGAGGATAGGATAGGATAGAGGATAGGATAGGATAGAGGATAGGATAGGATAGAGGATAGGATATTATAGAGGATAGGATAGGATAGAGGATAGGATAGGATAGAGGATAGGATAGGATAGAGGATAGGATAGGATAGAGGATAGGATAGGATAGAGGATAGGATAGGATTGAGGATAGGATAGGATAGAGGATAGGATAGAGGATAGGATAGAGGATAGGATAGAGGATAGGATAGGATAGAGGATAGGATAGAGGATAGGATAGAGGATAGGATAGAGGATAGGATAGGGGATAGGATAGAGGATAGGATAGAGGATAGGATAGGGGATAGGATAGAGGACTGGATAGGATAGAGGATAGGATATGATAGAGGATAGGATAGGATAGAGGATAGGATAGGATTGCGGATAGGATAGGATATAGGATTGGATAGGATGGAGGATAGGATAGGATAGAGGATAGGATAGGATAGAGGATTGGATAGGATAGAGGATAGGATAGGATAGGATAGAGGATAGGATATTATAGAGGATAGGATAGGACAGAGGATAGGATAGGATAGATGATAGGATAGGATAGAGGATAGGATAGGATAGAGGATAGGATAGGATAGAGGATAGGATAGGATAGAGGATAGGATAGGATAGAGGATAGGATTGGATAGAGGATAGGATAGGATAGAGGATATAATAGGATAGAGGATAGGATAGGATAGGATAGAGGATAGGATAGGATAGGGGATAGGATAGAGGATAGGATAGGATAGAGGATTGGAGTGTATAGAGGATAGGATATAGGATTGGATAGGATAGAGGATAGGATACGATAGTGGATAGGAGAGAGGATAGGATAGGATAGAGGATTGGAGTGTATAGAGGATAGGATAGAGGATAGGATAGGATAGAGGATAGGATAGGATGGAGGATAGGATAGGATAGAGGAGAGGATAGGATAGAGGATAGGATAGGATATAGGATAGGATAGGAAAGAGGATAGGATAGGAAAGAGGATAGGATAGAATAGAGGATAGGATATTATAGAGGATAGGAAAGGACAGAGGATAGGATAGGATAGAGGATAGGATAGGATAGAGGATAGGATAGGATAGGATAGAGGATAGGATAGGATAGAGGATAGGATAGGATGGAGGATAGGATAGGATAGAGGAGAGGATAGGATAGAGGATAGGATAGGATATCGGATAGAGGATAGGATAGGATAGAGGATAGGATAGGATGGAGGATAGGAGAGGATAGAGGAGAGGATAGGATAGAGGATAGGATAGGATAGAGGATAGGATAGGATAGAGGATAGGATAGGATAGAGGATAGGATAGGATAGAGGATAGGATAGGATAGAGGATAGGATAGGATAGAGGATAGGATAGGATAGAGGATAGGATAGGATAGGATAGAGGATAGGATAGGATAGAGGATAGGATAGGATAGAGGATAGGATAGGATAGATGATAGGATAGGATAGAGGATAGGATAGGATAGAGGATAGGATAGGATAGAGGATAGGATAGGATAGAGGATAGGATATTATAGAGGATAGGATAGGATAGAGGATGTGATAGGATAGAGGATAGGATAGGATAGAGGATAGGATAGGATAGAGGATTGGAGTGTATAGAGGATAGGATAGAGGATAGGATAGGATAGAGGATAGGATAGGATAGAGGATAGGATAGGATAGAGGATAGGATAGGATAGAGGATAGGATAGGATAGAGGATAGGATAGGATAGAGGATAGGATAGGATAGAGGATAGGATAGGATAGAGGATAGGATAGGATAGAGGATAGGATATTATAGAGGATAGGATAGGATAGAGGATAGGATAGGATAGAGGATAGGATAGGATAGAGGATTGGAGTGTATAGAGGATAGGATATAGGATAGGATAGGATAGAGGATAGGATAGGATAGAGGATAGGATAGGATAGAGGATAGGATAGGATAGAGGATAGGATAGGATAGAGGATAGGATTGGATAGAGGATAGGATACGATAGAGGATAGGATAGGATAGAGGATAGGATAGGATAGGTTAGGATAGAGGATAGGATAGAATAGAGGATAGGATAGGATAGAGGACAGGATAGGAATGAGGATAGGATAGGATAGAGGATAGGATAAGATAGAGGATCGGATAGGATCGGATAGAATATAGAATAGGATAGAGGATAGGATAGGATAGAGGGTAGGATAGGATAGAGGATAGGACAGGATAGAGGATAGGATAGGATAGAGGATAGGATAGGAATGAGGATAGGATAGGATAGAGGATAGGATAAGATAGAGGATCGGATAGGATCGGATAGAATATAGAATAGGATAGAGGATAGGATAGGATAGAGGATAGGATAGGATAGCGGATAGGATAGGATAGAGGATAGGATAGGATAGAGGATCGGATAGGATCGGATAGAATATAGAATAGGATAGAGGATAGGATAGGATACAGGATATGATAGGATAGAGGATAGGATAGGATAGAGGATAGGATAGGATAGAGGATTGGATAGGATAGAGGATAGGATAGGATAGGATAGAGGATAGGATATTATAGAGGATAGGATAGGACAGAGGATAGGATAGGATAGAGGATAGGATAGGATAGAGGATAGGATAGGCTAGAGGATAGGATAGGATAGAGGATAGGATAGGATAGAGGATAGGATAGGATAGAGGATAGGATTGGATAGAGGATAGGATAGGATAGAGGATAGGATAGGATAGAGGATAGGATAGGATAGGATAGAGGAGAGGATAGGATAGAGGATAGGATAGGATAGAGGATAGGATAGGATAGAGGATAGGATAGGATAGAGGATAGGATAGGATAGAGGATAGGATATTATAGAGGATAGGATAGGATATAGGATAGGATAGGATAGAGGATAGGATAGGATAGAGGATAGGATAGGATAGAGGATTGGAGTGTATAGAGGATAGGATATAGGATTGGATAGGATAGAGGATAGGATACGATAGTGGATAGGAGGGAGGATAGGATAGGATAGAGGAGAGGATAGGATAGAGGATAGGATAGGATATAGGATAGGATAGGAAAGAGGATAGGATAGAATAGAGGATAGGATATTATAGAGGATAGGATAGGACAGAGGATAGGATAGGATAGAGGATAGGATAGGATAGAGGATAGGATAGGATAGGATAGAGGATAGGATAGGATAGAGGATAGGATAGGATGGAGGATAGGATAGGATAGAGGAGAGGATAGGATAGAGGATAGGATAGGATATAGGATAGGATAGGATAGAGGATAGGATATTATAGAGGATAGGATAGGATAGAGGATAGGATAGGATAGGATAGAGGATATGATAGGATAGAGGATAGGATAGGATAGAGGATAGGATAGGATAGAGGATAGGATAGGATAGAGGATAGGATTGGATAGAGGATAGGATAGAATAGAGGATAGGATAGGATAGAGTATAGGATAGGATAGGATAGGATAGGATAGAGGATAGGATAGCATAGAGGATAGGATAGGATAGAGGATAGGATAGGATAGCGGATAGGATAGGATATAGGATTGGATAGGATGGAGGATCGGATAGGTTAGAGGATAGGATAGGATATAGGATAGGATAGGATAGAGGATAGGATAGGATAGAGGATAGGATAGGATAGAGGATAGGATAGGATAGAGGATAGGATAGGATAGAGGATAGGATTGGATAGAGGATAGGATACGATAGAGGATAGGATAGGATAGAGGATAGGATAGGATAGGTTAGGATAGAGGATAGGATAGAATAGAGGATAGGATAGGATAGAGGACAGGATAGGAATGAGGATAGGATAGGATAGAGGATAGGATAAGATAGAGGATCGGATAGGATCGGATAGAATATAGAATAGGATAGAGGATAGGATAGGATAGAGGGTAGGATAGGATAGAGGATAGGACAGGATAGAGGATAGGATAGGATAGAGGATAGGATAGGAATGAGGATAGGATAGGATAGAGGATAGGATAAGATAGAGGATCGGATAGGATCGGATAGAATATAGAATAGGATAGAGGATAGGATAGGATAGAGGATAGGATAGGATAGCGGATAGGATAGGATAGAGGATAGGATAGGATAGAGGATCGGATAGGATCGGATAGAATATAGAATAGGATAGAGGATAGGATAGGATACAGGATATGATAGGATAGAGGATAGGATAGGATAGAGGATAGGATAGGATAGAGGATTGGATAGGATAGAGGATAGGATAGGATAGGATAGAGGATAGGATATTATAGAGGATAGGATAGGACAGAGGATAGGATAGGATAGAGGATAGGATAGGATAGAGGATAGGATAGGCTAGAGGATAGGATAGGATAGAGGATAGGATAGGATAGAGGATAGGATAGGATAGAGGATAGGATTGGATAGAGGATAGGATAGGATAGAGGATAGGATAGGATAGAGGATAGGATAGGATAGGATAGAGGATAGGATAGGATAGAGGATAGGATAGGATAGAGGATAGGATAGGATAGAGGATAGGATAGGATAGAGGATAGGATAGGATAGAGGATAGGATATTATAGAGGATAGGATAGGATATAGGATAGGATAGGATAGAGGATAGGATAGGATAGAGGATAGGATAGGATAGAGGATTGGAGTGTATAGAGGATAGGATATAGGATTGGATAGGATAGAGGATAGGATACGATAGTGGATAGGAGGGAGGATAGGATAGGATAGAGGAGAGGATAGGATAGAGGATAGGATAGGATATAGGATAGGATAGGAAAGAGGATAGGATAGAATAGAGGATAGGATATTATAGAGGATAGGATAGGACAGAGGATAGGATAGGATAGAGGATAGGATAGGATAGAGGATAGGATAGGATAGGATAGAGGATAGGATAGGATAGAGGATAGGATAGGATGGAGGATAGGATAGGATAGAGGAGAGGATAGGATAGAGGATAGGATAGGATAGAGGATAGGATAGGATAGAGGATAGGATATTATAGAGGATAGGATAGGATAGAGGATAGGATAGGATAGGATAGAGGATATGATAGGATAGAGGATAGGATAGGATAGAGGATAGGATAGGATAGAGGATAGGATAGGATAGAGGATAGGATTGGATAGAGGATAGGATAGAATAGAGGATAGGATAGGATAGAGTATAGGATAGGATAGGATAGGATAGGATAGAGGATAGGATAGCATAGAGGATAGGATAGGATAGAGGATAGGATAGGATAGCGGATAGGATAGGATATAGGATTGGATAGGATGGAGGATCGGATAGGTTAGAGGATAGGATAGGATAGAGGATAGGATAGGATAGAGGATAGGATAGGATAGGATAGAGGATAGGATAGGATCGGATAGAATATAGAATAGGATAGAGGATAGGATAGGATAGAGGATAGGATAGGATAGCGGATAGGATAGGATAGAGGATAGGATAGGATAGAGGATCGGATAGGATCGGATAGAATATAGAATAGGATAGAGGATAGGATAGGATACAGGATATGATAGGATAGAGGATAGGATAGGATAGAGGATAGGATAGGATAGAGGATTGGATAGGATAGAGGATAGGATAGGACAGAGGATAGGATAAGATAGAGGATAGGATAGGATATAGGATAGGATAGGAAAGAGGATAGGATAGAATAGAGGATAGGATATTATAGAGGATAGGATAGGATAGAGGATAGGATAGGATAGGATAGAGGATAGGATAGGATAGAGGATAGGATAGGATAGAGGATAGGATAGGAATGAGGATAGGATAGGATAGAGGATAGGATAAGATAGAGGATCGGATAGGATCGGATAGAATATAGAATAGGATAGAGGATAGGATAGGATAGAGGGTAGGATAGGATAGAGGATAGGACAGGATAGAGGATAGGATAGGATAGAGGATAGGATAGGAATGAGGATAGGATAGGATAGAGGATAGGATAAGATAGAGGATCGGATAGGATCGGAAAGAATATAGAATAGGATAGAGGATAGGATAGGATAGAGGATAGGATAGGATAGCGGATAGGATAGGATAGAGGATAGGATAGGATAGGATAGAGGATAGGATAGGATAGAGGATAGGATAGGATAGAGGATAGGATAGGATAGAGGATAGGATAGGATAGAGGATAGGATAGGATAGAGGATAGGATATTATAGAGGATAGGATAGGATAGAGGATAGGATAGGATAGAGGATAGGATAGGATAGAGGATAGGAGTGTATAGAGGATAGGATATAGGATTGGATAGGATAGAGGATAGGATACGATAGTGGATAGGAGAGAGGATAGGATAGGATAGAGGAGATGATAGGATAGAGGATAGGATAGGATAGAGGATAGGATAGGATAGAGGATAAGATATTATAGAGGATAGGATAGGATAGAGGATAGGATAGGATAGAGGATAGGATAGGATAGAGGATATGATAGGATAGAGGATAGGATAGGATAGAGGATAGGATAGGATAGAGGATAGGATAGGATAGAGGATAGGATTGGATAGAGGATAGGATAGAATAGAGGATAGGATAGGATAGAGGATTGGAGTGTATAGAGGATAGGATATAGGATTGGATAGGATAGAGGATAGGATAGGATAGAGGATAGGATAGGATAGAGGATAGGATAGGATAGAGGATAGGATAGGATAGAGGATAGGATAGGATAGAGGATAGGATAGGATAGAGGATAGGATTGGATAGAGGATAGGATAGGATAGAGGATAGGATAGGATAGAGGATATGATATTATAGAGGATAGGATAGGACAGAGGATAGGATAAGATAGAGGATAGGATAGGATATAGGATAGGATAGGAAAGAGGATAGGATAGAATAGAGGATAGGATATTATAGAGGATAGGATAGGATAGAGGATAGGATAGGATAGGATAGAGGATAGGATAGGATAGAGGATAGGATAGGATAGAGGATAGGATAGGAATGAGGATAGGATAGGATAGAGGATAGGATAAGATAGAGGATCGGATAGGATCGGATAGAATATAGAATAGGATAGAGGATAGGATAGGATAGAGGGTAGGATAGGATAGAGGATAGGACAGGATAGAGGATAGGATAGGATAGAGGATAGGATAGGAATGAGGATAGGATAGGATAGAGGATAGGATAAGATAGAGGATCGGATAGGATCGGAAAGAATATAGAATAGGATAGAGGATAGGATAGGATAGAGGATAGGATAGGATAGCGGATAGGATAGGATAGAGGATAGGATAGGATAGGATAGAGGATAGGATAGGATAGAGGATAGGATAGGATAGAGGATAGGATAGGATAGAGGATAGGATAGGATAGAGGATAGGATAGGATAGAGGATAGGATATTATAGAGGATAGGATAGGATAGAGGATAGGATAGGATAGAGGATAGGAGTGTATAGAGGATAGGATATAGGATTGGATAGGATAGAGGATAGGATACGATAGTGGATAGGAGAGAGGATAGGATAGGATAGAGGAGAGGATAGGATAGAGGATAGGATAGGATAGAGGATAGGATAGGATAGAGGATAAGATATTATAGAGGATAGGATAGGATAGAGGATAGGATAGGATAGAGGATAGGATAGGATAGAGGATATGATAGGATAGAGGATAGGATAGGATAGAGGATAGGATAGGATAGAGGATAGGATAGGATAGAGGATAGGATTGGATAGAGGATAGGATAGAATAGAGGATAGGATAGGATAGAGGATTGGAGTGTATAGAGGATAGGATATAGGATTGGATAGGATAGAGGATAGGATAGGATAGAGGATAGGATAGGATAGAGGATAGGATAGGATAGAGGATAGGATAGGATAGAGGATAGGATAGGATAGAGGATAGGATAGGATAGAGGATAGGATTGGATAGAGGATAGGATAGGATAGAGGATAGGATAGGATAGAGGATAGGATATTATAGAGGATAGGATAGGATAGAGGATAGGATAGGATAGAGGATAGGATATTATAGAGGATAGGATAGGATAGAGGATAGGATAGGATAGAGGATAGGATAGGATAGAGGATTGGAGTGTATAGAGGATAGGATATAGGATTGGATAGGATAGAGGATAGGATAGGATAGAGGATAGGATAGGATAGAGGATAGGATATTATAGAGGATAGGATAGGATAGAGGATAGGATAGGATAGAGGATAGGATATTATAGAGGATAGGATAGGATAGAGGATAGGATAGGATAGAGGATAGGATAGGATAGAGGATATGATAGGATAGAGGATAGGATAGGATAGAGGATAGGATAGGATAGCGGATAGGATAGGGTAGAGTATAGAATAGGATAGAGGATAGGATAGGATAGAGGATAGGATAGGAATGAGGATAGGATAGGATAGAGGATAGGATAAGATAGAGGATCGGATAGGATCGGATAGAATATAGAATAGGATAGAGGATAGGATAGGATAGAGGGTAGGATAGGATAGAGGATATGACAGGATAGAGGATAGGATAGGATAGAGGATAGGATAGGAATGAGGATAGGATAGGATAGAGGATAGGATAAGATAGAGGATCGGATAGGATCGGATAGAATATAGAATAGGATAGAGGATAGGATAGGATAGAGGATAGGATAGGATAGCGGATAGGATAGGATATAGGATTGGATAGGATGGAGGATAGGATAGGTTAGAGGACAGGATAGGATAGAGGATAGGATAGGATAGAGGATAGGATAGGGCAGGATAGGATAGAGGATAGGATAGGATACAGGATAGGATAGGATAGAGGATAGGATAGGGCAGGATAGGATAGAGGATAGGATAGGATACAGGATAGGATAGGATAGAGGATAGGATAGGATAGAGGGTAGGATAGGATAGAGGATATGATAGGATAGAGGATAGGATAGGATAGAGGATAGGATAGGATAGAGGATAGGATACGATAGAGGATAGGATATTATAGAGGATAGGATAGGATAGAGGATTGGATTGGATAGAGGATAGGATATAGGATTGGATAGGATAGAGGATAGGATACGATAGTGGATAGGATAGATGATAGGATAGGATAGAGGATAGGATAGGATAGAGGATAGGATAGGATTGAGGATAGGATAGAATAGAGGATAGTATAGGATAGAGGATAGGATAGGATAGAGGATAGTATAGGATAGTGGATAGGATAGCATAGAGGATAGGATAGGGGATTGTATAGGATAGAGTATAGGATACGATAGAGGATAGGATCGGATAGAGGATAGGATAGGGGATTGGATAGGATAGACAATAGGAGACGATAAAGGATAGGATAGGGGATTGTATAGGATAGAGGATAGGAGACGATAGAGGATAGGATAGGGGATTGTATAGGCTAGAGGACAGGAGACGATAGAGGATAGGATAGGATAGAGGATAGGATAGGATAGCGGATAGGATAGGGTAGAGTATAGAATAGGATAGAGGATAGGATAGGATAGAGGATAGGATAGGAATGAGGATAGGATAGGATAGAGGATAGGATAAGATAGAAAATCGGATAGGATCGGATAGAATATAGAATAGGATAGAGGATAGGATAGGATAGAGGGTAGGATAGGATAGAGGATAGGATAGTGGATTGTATAGGCTAGAGGACAGGAGACGAAAGAGGGTAGGATATTATAGAGGATAGGATAGGATAGAGGATAGGATAGGATAGAGGATAGGATAGGATAGAGGATAGGATAGGATAGAGGATTGGATTGGATAGAGGATAGGATAGGATAGAGGATAGGATAGAGAATGGGAAAGGATAGAGGATAGGATAGGATAGAGGATAGGATACGATAGTGGATAGGATAGATGATAGGATAGGATAGAAGATAGGATAGGATAGAGGATAGGATAGGATTGAGGATAGGATATGATAGAGGAAAGGATAGCATAGAGGATAGGATAGGGGATTGTATAGGCTAGAGGGCAGGAGACGATAGAGGATAGGATAGGATAGAGGATAGGATAGGGTAGGATAGGATAGAGGATAGGATAGGATAGAGGATAGGATAGGATAGAGGATAGGATAGGATAGAGGATAGGATAGGATAGAGGATAGGATAGGATAGAGGATAGGATAGGATAGAGGATAGGATAGGATAGAGGATAGGATAGGATAGAGGATAGGATAGGATAGAGGATAGGATAGTGGATTGTATAGGATAGAGGACAGAAGACGATAGAGGATAGGATAGGATAGAGGATAGGATAGGGTAGAGGATAGGATAGGATAGAGGATAGGATAGGATAGTTGTTAGGTTGGATAGAGTATAGAATAGGATAGAGGACAGGATAGGATAGAGGATAGGATAGGATTGAGGATAGGATAGGATAGAGGAAACGATAGGATAGAGGATAGAATAGGATAGAGGATAGGATAGGATTGAGGATAGGATAGGATAGAGGATAGGATATTATAGAGGATAGGATAGGATAGAGGATAGGATATTATAGAGGATAGGATAGGATAGAGGATAGGATATTATAGAGGATAGGATAGGATAGAGGATAGGATAGGATAGAGGATAGGATAGGATAGAGGATAGGCTATAGGATTGGATAGGATAGAGGATAGGATACGATAGTGGATAGGATAGATGATAGGATAGGATAGAAGATAGGATAGGATAGAGGATAGGATAGGATAGAGGATAGGATCGGATAGATGATAGGATAGGGGATTGGATATGATAGAGGATAGGATAGGATAGAGGATCGGATAGGATACGATAGAGGATAGGATATTATAGAGGATAGGATAGGATAGAGGATAGGATATGATAGAGGATAGGATAGGATAGAGGATAGGATAGGATAAGGGATTGGATTGGATAGAGGATAGGCTATAGGATTGGATAGGATAGAGGATAGGATACGATAGTGGATAGGATAGATGATATGATAGGATAGAAGATAGGATAGGATAGAGGATAGGATAGGATAGAGGATAGGATCGGATAGATGATAGGATAGGGGATTGGATAGGATAGAGGATAGGATAGGATAGAGGATAGGATAGGATAGAGGATAGGATAGGATAGAGGATAGGATAGGATAGAGGATAGGATAGGATAGAGGATAGGATAGTGGATTGTATAGGATAGAGGACAGAAGACGATAGAGGATAGGATAGGATAGAGGATAGGATAGGGTAGAGGATAGGATAGGATAGAGGATAGGATAGGATAGAGGTTAGGTTGGATAGAGTATAGAATAGGATAGAGGACAGGATAGGATAGAGGATAGGATGGGATTGAGGATAGGATAGGATAGAGGAAAGGATAGGATAGAGGATAGAATAGGATAGAGGATAGGATAGGATTGAGGATAGGATAGGATAGAGGATAGGATATTATAGAGGATAGGATAGGATAGAGGATAGGATATTATAGACGATAGGATAGGATTGAGGATAGGATAGGATAGAGGATAGGATAGGATAGAGGATAGGATAGGATAGAGGATAGGATAGGATAGAGGATAGGATAGGATAGAGGATAGGATAGGATAGAGTATAGGATAGGATAGAGGATAGGATAGGATAGAGGATAGGATATAGGATTGGATAGGGTAGAGGATAGGATACGATAGTGGATAGGATAAATGATAGGATAGGATAGAAGATAGGATAGGATAGAGGATAGGATAGGATAGGATAGAGGATAGGATAGGATAGGATAGAGGATAAGATAGGATAGAGGATAGGATAGGATAGAGGATAGGATATTATAGAGGATAGGTTAGGATAGAGGATAGGATAGGATAGAGGATAGTATAGGATAGAGGATAGGATAGGATAGAGGATAGGATAGGATAGGATAGAGGATAGGATAGGATAGAGGATACGATAGGATAGAGGATAGGATAGGATAGAGGATAGGATAGGATAGAGGATAGGATAGGGTAGAGGATAGGATAGGATTGAGGATAGGATAGGATAGAGGATAGGATATAGGAATGGATAGGATAGAGGATAGGATAGGATAGAGGATAGGATAGGATAGAGGATAGGATAGGATAGAGGATAGGATACGATAGTGGATAGGATAGATGATAGGATAGGATAGAAGATAGGATAAGATAGAGGATAGGATAGGATAGAGGATAGGATAGAGGATAGGATAGTGGATTGTATAGGATAGAGGACAGGAGACGATAGAGGATAGGATAGGTTAGACGATAGGATAGGATAGAGGATAGGATAGGATAGAGGATAGGATAGGATAGAGGATAGGATAGGATAGAGGATAGGATATAGGATTGGATAGGATAGAGGATAGGATACGATAGTGGATAGGATACATGATAGGATAGGATAGAAAATAGGATAGGATAGAAGATAGGATAGGATAGAGGATAGGATACGATAGTGGATAGGATACATGATAGGATAGGATAGAAAATAGGATAGGATAGAAGATAGGATAGGATAGAGGATAGGATAGAGGATAGGATAGTGGATTGTATAGGATAGAGGACAGGTGACGATAGACGATAGGATATATTAGACGATAGGATAGGATAGAGGATAGGATAGGATAGAGGATAGGATAGGATAGAGGATAGGATAGAGGATAGGATAGATGATAGGATAGGATACAGGATAGAATAGGATAGAGGATAGGATAGGATTGAGGATAGGATAGGATAGAGGATAGGATATTATAGAGGATAGGATAGGATAGAGGATAAGGTAGGATAGAGGATAGGATAGGATAGAGGATAGGATAGGATAGGATACAGGATAGGATAGGATAGAGGATAGGATAGGATAGAGGATAGGATAGGATAGAGGATAGGATAGAGGATAGGATAGTGGATTGTATAGGATAGAGGACAGGAGACGATAGAGGATAGGATAGGTTAGAGGATATAATAGGATAGGGGATAGGATAGGATAGAGGATAGGATAGAGGATAGGATAGGATAGAGGATAGGATAGGATAGCGGAAAGGATAGGATAGAGGATAGGATAGGATAGATGATAGAGGATAGGATAGGATAGAGGATGGGATAGGATAGCGGACACGATAGGATATATGATTGGATAGGATAGAGGATAGGATAGGATAGAGGAAAGGATAGGATACAGGATAGGATAGGATTGAGGATAGGATACGATAGAGGATAGGATATTATAGAGGATAGGATAGGATAGAGGATAGGATAGTATAGAGGATAGGATAGGATAGAGGATAGGATAGGATAGATGATAGGATAGGAAAGAGGATAGGATAGGATAGAGGATAGGATAGGGGATTGTATAGGATAGAGGACAGGAGAAGATAGAGGATATAATAGAGGATAGGTTAGGGGATTGGATAGGATAGATGATAGGATAGGATAGAGGATAGGATCGGATAGAGGATAGGATAGGCGATTGGATAGGATACACAATAGGAGACGATAGAGGATAGGATAGGATAGAGGATAGGATAGGATAGAGGACAGGATATAGGATTGTATAGGATAGAGGACAGGTGACGATAGACGATAGGATATATTAGACGATAGGATGGGATAGAGGATAGGATAGGATAGAGGATAGGATAGAGGATAGGATAGATGGTAGGATAGGATACAGGATAGAATAGGATAGAGGATAGGATAGGATTGAGGATAGGATAGGATAGAGGATAGGATATTATAGAGGATAGGATAGGATAGAGGATAAGGTAGGATAGAGGATAGGATAGGATAGAGGATAGGATAGGATAGGATACAGGATAGGATAGGATAGAGGATAGGATAGGATAGAGGAAAGGATAGGATACAGGATAGGATAGGATTGAGGATAGGATACGATAGAGGATAGGATATTATAGAGGATAGGATAGGATAGAGGATAGGATAGTATAGAGGATAGGATAGGATAGAGGATAGGATAGGATAGATGATAGGATAGGAAAGAGGATAGGATAGGATAGAGGATAGGATAGGGGATTGTATAGGATAGAGGACAGGAGAAGATAGAGGATAGGATAGAGGATAGGTTAGGGGATTGGATAGGATAGAGGATAGGATAGGATAGAGGATAGGATCGGATAGAGGATAGGATAGGCGATTGGATAGGATACACAATAGGAGACGATAGAGGATAGGATAGGATAGAGGATAGGATAGGATAGAGGACAGGATATAGGATTGGATAGGATAGAGGATAGGGTACGATAGTGGATAGGATACATGATAGGATAGGATAGAAGATAGGATAGGATAGAAGATAGGATAGGATAGAGGATAGGATAGAGGATAGGATAGTGGATTGTATAGGATAGAGGACAGGAGACGATAGAGGATAGGATAGGTAAGACGATAGGATAGGATAGAGTATAGGATAGGATAGAGGATAGGATAGGATAGAGGATAGGATAGAGGATAGGATAGATGATAGGATAGGATAGAGGATAGAATAGGATAGAGGATAGGATAGGATTGAGGATAGGATAGGATAGAGGATAGGATATTATAGAGGATAGGATAGGATAGAGGATAAGGTAGGATAGAGGATAGGATAGGATAGAGGATAGGATAGGATAGGATACAGGATAGAATAGGATAGAGGATAGGATAGGATTGAGGATAGGATAGGATAGAGGATAGGATATTATAGAGGATAGGATAGGATAGAGGATAAGGTAGGATAGAGGATAGGATAGGATAGAGGATAGGATAGGATAGGATACAGGATAGGATAGGATAGAGGATAGGATAGGATAGAGGAAAGGATAGGATACAGGATAGGATAGGATTGAGGCTAGGATACGATAGAGGATAGGATATTATAGAGGATAGGATAGGATAGAGGATAGGATAGTATAGAGGATAGGATAGGATAGAGGATAGGATAGGATAGATGATAGGATAGGAAAGAGGATAGGATAGGATAGAGGATAGGATAGGGGATTGTATAGGATAGAGGACAGGAGAAGATAGAGGATAGGATAGAGGATAGGTTAGGGGATTGGATAGGATAGAGGATAGGATAGGATAGAGGATAGGATCGGATAGAGGATAGGATAGGCGATTGGATAGGATACACAATAGGAGACGATAGAGGATAGGATAGGATAGAGGATAGGATAGGATAGAGGACAGGATATAGGATTGGATAGGATAGAGGATAGGGTACGATAGTGGATAGGATACATGATAGGATAGGATAGAAGATAGGATAGGATAGAAGATAGGATAGGATAGAGGATAGGATAGAGGATAGGATAGTGGATTGTATAGGATAGAGGACAGGAGACGATAGAGGATAGGATAGGTTAGACGATAGGATAGGATAGAGTATAGGATAGGATAGAGGATAGGATAGGATAGAGGATAGGATAGAGGATAGGATAGATGATAGGATAGGATAGAGGATAGAATAGGATAGAGGATAGGATAGGATTGAGGATAGGATAGGATAGAGGATAGGATATTATAGAGGATAGGATAGGATAGAGGATAAGGTAGGATAGAGGATAGGATAGGATAGAGGATAGGATAGGATAGGATAGAGGATAGGATAGGATAGAGGATAGGATAGGATAGAGGATATGATAGGATAGAGGATCGGATAGGGGATTGGATAGGATAGAGGATAGGATAGGATAGAGGATAGGATAGGATAGAGGATAGGATAGGATAGAGGATAGGATAGGATAGAGGATTGGATTGGATAGAGGATAGGATATAGGATTGGATAGGATAGAGGATAGGATAGGATAGAGGATTGGATTGGATAGAGGATAGGATATAGGATTGTATAGGATAGAGGACAGGAGACGACAGAGGATAGGATAGGTTAGACGATAGGATAGGATAGAGTATAGGATAGGATAGAGGATAGGATAGGATAGAGGATAGGATAGAGGATAGGATAGATGATAGGATAGGATAGAGGATAGAATAGGATAGAGGATAGGATAGGATTGAGGATAGGATAGGATAGAGGATAGGATATTATAGAGGATAGGATAGGATAGAGGATAAGGTAGGATAGAGGATAGGATAGGATAGAGGATAGGATAGGATAGGATAGAGGATAGGATAGGATAGAGGATAGGATAGGATAGAGGATATGATAGGATAGAGGATCGGATAGGGGATTGGATAGGATAGAGGATAGGATAGGATAGAGGATAGGATAGGATAGAGGATAGGATAGGATAGAGGATAGGATAGGATAGAGGATAGGATAGGATAGAGGATTGGATTGGATAGAGGATAGGATATAGGATTGGATAGGATAGAGGATAGGATAGGATAGAGGATTGGATTGGATAGAGGATAGGATATAGGATTGGATAGGATAGAGGATAGGATACGATAGTGGATAGGATAGATGATAGGATAGGATAGAGGATAGGATAGGATAGAGGATAGGATAGAGGATAGGATAGTGGATTGTATAGGATAGAGGACAGGAGACGATAGAGGATAGGATAGGTTAGAGGATATAATAGGATAGGGGATAGGATAGGATAGAGGATAGGATAGAGGATAGGATAGGATAGAGGCTAGGATAGGATAGAGGATAGGATAGGATAGAGGATAGGATAGGATAGAGGATAGGATAGGATAGAGGATATGATAGGATAGAGGATCGGATAGGGGATTGGATAGGATAGAGGATAGGATAGGATAGAGGATAGGATAGGATAGAGGATAGGATAGGATAGAGGATAGGATAGGATAGAGGATTGGATTGGATAGAGGATAGGATATAGGATTGGATAGGATAGAGGATAGGATAGGATAGAGGATTGGATTGGATAGAGGATAGGATATAGGATTGTATAGGATAGAGGACAGGAGACGATAGAGGATAGGATAGGTTAGACGATAGGATAGGATAGAGTATAGGATAGGATAGAGGATAGGATAGGATAGAGGATAGGATAGAGGATAGGATAGATGATAGGATAGGATAGAGGATAGAATAGGATAGAGGATAGGATAGGATTGAGGATAGGATAGGATAGAGGATAGGATATTATAGAGGATAGGATAGGATAGAGGATAAGGTAGGATAGAGGATAGGATAGGATAGAGGATAGGATAGGATAGGATAGAGGATAGGATAGGATAGAGGATAGGATAGGATAGAGGATATGATAGGATAGAGGATCGGATAGGGGATTGGATAGGATAGAGGATAGGATAGGATAGAGGATAGGATAGGATAGAGGATAGGATAGGATAGAGGATAGGATAGGATAGAGGATTGGATTGGATAGAGGATAGGATATAGGATTGGATAGGATAGAGGATAGGATAGGATAGAGGATTGGATTGGATAGAGGATAGGATATAGGATTGGATAGGATAGAGGATAGGATACGATAGTGGATAGGATAGATGATAGGATAGGATAGATGATAGGATAGGAAAGAGGATAGGATAGGATAGAGGATAGGATAGGATAGAGGATAGGATAGGGGATTGTATAGGATAGAGGACAGGAGACGATAGAGGATAGGATAGAAGATAGGTTAGGGGATTGGATAGGATAGAGGATAGGATAGGATAGAGGATAGGATCGGATAGAGGATAGGATAGGCGATTGGATAGGATACACAATAGGAGACGATAGAGGATAGGATAGGGGATTGTATAGGATAGAGGATATGATAGGATAGAGGATAGGATAGGATAGAGGATGGGATAGGATAGCGGATAGGATAGGATATAGGATTGGATAGGATACAGGATAGGATAGGATAGAGGATAGGATAGATAGAGGATATGATAGGATAGAGGATAGGATAGGATAGAGGATATGACAGGATAGAGGATCGGATAGGATAGAGGATAGGATAGGATAGAGGATAGGATACGATAGAGGATAGGATATTATAGAGGATAGGATAGGATAGAGGATAGGATAGGATAGAGGATAGGATAGGATAGAGGATAGGATAGGATAGAGGATAGGATAGGATAGAGGTTAGGTTGGATAGAGGATATGATAGGATAGAGGATAGGATAGGATAGAGGATAGGATAGGATAGCGGATAGGATAGGATAGAGGATAGGATACGATAGAGGATGGGATATTATAGAGGATAGGATAGGATAGAGGATAGGATAGTATAGAGGATAGGATAGGATAGAGGATAGGATAGGATAGATGATAGGATAGGAAAGAGGATAGGATAGGATAGAGGATAGGATAGGATAGAGGATAGGATAGGGGATTGTATAGGATAGAGGACAGGAGACGATAGAGGATAGGATAGAAGATAGGTTAGGGGATTGGATAGGATAGAGGATAGGATAGGATAGAGGATAGGATCGGATAGAGGATAGGATAGGCGATTGGATAGGATACACAATAGGAGACGATAGAGGATAGGATAGGGGATTGTATAGGATAGAGGATATGATAGGATAGAGGATAGGATAGGATAGAGGATGGGATAGGATAGCGGATAGGATAGGATATAGGATTGGATAGGATACAGGATAGGATAGGATAGAGGATAGGATAGATAGAGGATATGATAGGATAGAGGATAGGATAGGATAGAGGATATGACAGGATAGAGGATCGGATAGGATAGAGGATAGGATAGGATAGAGGATAGGATACGATAGAGGATAGGATATTATAGAGGATAGGATAGGATAGAGGATAGGATAGGATAGAGGATAGGATAGGATAGAGGATAGGATAGGATAGAGGATAGTATAGGATAGAGGATAGGATAGGATAGAGGATAGGATATAGGATTGGATAGGATAGAGGATAGGATACGATAGTGGATAGGATACATGATAGGATAGGATAGAAGATAGGATAGGATAGAGGATAGGATAGGATAGAGGATGGGATAGAGGATAGGATAGTGGATTGTATAGGATAGAGGACAGGAGACGATAGAGGATAGGATAGGTTAGACGATAGGATAGGATAGAGGATAGGATAGGATAGTGGATAGGATAGGATAGAGGATAGGATAGAGGATAGGATAGATGATAGGATAGGATAGAGGATAGAATAGGATAGAGGATAGGATAGGATTGAGGATAGGATAGGATAGAGGATCGGATAGGTGATTGGATAGGTGATTGGATAGGATAGAGGATAGGATAGGATAGAGGATAGGATAGGATTGAGGATAGTATAGGATAGAGGATAGGATACGATAGAGTATAAGATAGGATAGAGGATAGGATAGGATAGAGGATAGGATAGGATAGAGGATAGGATAGGATAGAGGATAGGATAGGATAGAGGATAGTATAGGATAGAGGATAGGATAGCATAGAGGATAGGATAGGATAGAGGATAGGATAGGATAGAGGATAGGATAGGATAGAGGATAGAGGATAGGATAGGATAGAGGATAGGATAGGGGATTGGATAGGATAGAGCATAGGATAGGATAGAGGATAGGATAGGATTGAGGATAGGATAGGATAGAGGATAGGATAGGATAGAGGATAGGATAGGATAGAGGGTATGATACGAAAGAGGATCGGATAGGATAGAGGATAGGATAGGATAGAGGATAGGATACGATAGAGGATAGGATATTATAGAGGATAGGATAGGATAGAGGATAGGATTGTGGATTGTATAGGATAGAGGACAGGAGACGATAGAGGATAGGATAGAGGATAGGTTAGGGGATTGGATAGGATAGAGGATAGGATAGGATAGTGGATAGGATAGAGGATAGGATAGGATAGAGGATAGGATAGGATAGAGGATAGGATATTATAGAGGATAGGATAGTATAGAGGATATGATAGGATAGAGGATCGGATAGGGGATTGGATAGGATAGAGGATACGATAGGATAGAGGATAGGATAGGGTTGAGGATAGTATAGGATAGAGGAAAGGATAGGATAGAGGATCGGATAGGTGATTGGATAGGATAGAGGATAGGATAGGATAGAGGATAGGATAGGATTGAGGATAGTATAGGATAGAGGATAGGATACGATAGAGTATAAGATAGGATAGAGGATAGGATAGGATAGAGGATAGGATAGGATAGAGGATAGGATAGGATAGAGGATAGGATAGGATAGAGGATAGTATAGGATAGAGGATAGGATAGCATAGAGGATAGGATAGGATAGAGGATAGGATAGGATAGAGGATAGGATAGGATAGAGGATAGAGGACAGGATAGGATAGAGGATAGGATAGGGGATTGGATAGGATAGAGGATAGGATAGGATAGAGGATAGGATAGGATTGAGGATAGGATAGGATAGAGGATAGGATAGGATAGAGGATAGGATAGTATAGAGGATAGGATAGGATAGAGGATATGATAGGATAGAGGATAGTATATGATAGAGGATAGGATAGGATAGAATATAGAATAGGATAGAGGATATGATACTATAGAGGATAGGATAAGATAGAGGATAGGATAGGATGGAGGATAGGATAGGATAGAGAATACGATACGATAGAGTATAGGACATAGGATTGGATAGGATAGAGGATAGGATACGATAGAGGATAGAATAGAATTGAGAATAGGATAGGATAGAGGATACGATATTATAGTGGCGAGGATCGAATAGAGGATAGGATAGCGGATAGGATGGGATAGAGTATAGAATAGGATAGAGGATAGGATAGGATAGAGGATAGAATAGGATTGAAGATAGGTTAGGATAGAGGAAAGGATAGGATAGAGGATCGGATAGGTGATTGGATAGGATAGAGGATAAGATAGGATAGAGGATAGTATAGGATAGAGGATAGGATAGGATAGGATAGAGGATAGGATAGGATAGAGGATACGGTAGGATAGAGGATAGGATAGGATAGAGGGTAGGATAGGATAGAGGACAGGATAGGATAGAGGATAGGATAGGATTGAGGATAGGATAGGATAGAGGATAGGATATTATAGAGGATAGGATAGGATAGAGGATAGGATAGTATAGAGGATAGGATAGGATAGATGATAGGATAGGATAGATGATAGGATAGGAAAGAGGATAGGATAGGATAGAGGATAGGATGGGATAGAGGATAGGATAGGATAGAGGATAGGATAGGGGATTGTATAGGATAGAGGACAGGAGACGATAGAGGATAGGATAGAGGATAGGTTAGGGGATTGGATAGGATAGAGGATAGGATAGGATAGAGGATAGGATAGAGGATAGGATAGGATAGAGGATAGGATAGGATAGAGGATAGGATAGGATAGAGGATAGGATAGGATAGAGGATAGGATATTATAGAGGATAGGATAGGATAGAGGATAGGTTAGGATAGAGGATGGGATAGGATAGCGGATAGGATAGGATATAGGATTGGATAGGATAGAGGATAGGATACGATAGAGGATAGGATAGGATAGAGGATAGAATAGGGGATTGGATAGGATAGAGGATAGGATAGGATAGAGCATAGGATAGGATTGAGGATAGGATAGGATAGAGGAAAGGATAGGATAGAGGATCGGATAGGTGATTGGATAGGATAGAGGATAGGATAGGATAGAGGATAGTATAGGATAGAGGATAGGATAGGATAGAGGATATTATAGGATAGAGGATAGGATAGGATAGGATAGAGTATAGGATAGGATAGAGGATACGATATTATAGAGGATAGGATAGGATAGAGGATAGGATCGGATAGAGGATAGGATAGGGGATTGGATAGGATAGAGGAAAGGATAGGATAGAGGATAGGATAGGATAGAGGATAGGATATAGGATTGGATAGGTTAGAGGATAGGATACGATAGTGGATAGGATAGATGATAGGATAGGATAGAGGATAGGGTAGGATAGAGGATAGGATAGGGGATTTGATAGGATAGAGGATAGGATAGGATTGAGGATAGGAAAGGATAGAGGATATTATAGGATAGAGGATAGGATAGGATAGGATAGAGTATAGGATTGGATAGAGGATACGATATTATAGAGGATAGGATAGGATAGAGGAAACGATAGGGTATTGGATAGGATAGAGCATAGGATAAAGAATAGGATAGGATAGAGGATAGGATAGGGGATTGGATAGCATACGGGATTGGATAGGATAGAGGATAGGATACGATAGAGGATAGGATAGGATAGAGGATAGGATAGGGGATTGGATAGGAAAGAGTATAGGATAGGATAGGATAGAGGATACGATATTATAGAGGATAGGATAGGATAGAGGATAGGATCGGATAGAGGATAGGATAGGGGATTGGATAGGATAGAGGAAAGGATAGGATAGAGGATAGGATAGGATAGCGGATAGGATAGGGGATTGGATAGGATACAGGATAGGATAGGATAGAGGATAGGATAGGAATGAGGATAGGAAAAGATAGAGGATCGGATAGGATGGCATAGAATATAGAATAGGATAGAATATAGAATAGGATAGAGGATAGGATAGGATAGAGGATAGGATAGGATAGAGGATAGGATAGGATAGAGGATAGGATAGGATAGAGGATAGGATAGGATAGAGGATAGGATAGGATAGAGGATAGGATAGGATAGAGGATAGGATAGGATAGAGGATAGGATAGGATAGAGGATAGGATAGGATAGAGGATAGGATAGGATAGAGGATAGGATAGGATAGAGGATAGGATATGATAGAGGATAGGATAGGATATAGGATAGGATAGGATAGAGGATAGGATAGGATAGAGGATAGGATAGGATAGAGGATAGGATAGGATAGAGGATAGGATAGGATAGAGGATAGGATAGGATAGAGGATAGGATAGGATAGAGGATAGGATAGGTTAGAGGATAGGATAGGATAGAGGATAGGATAGGATAGAGGATAGGATAGGTTAGAGGATAGGATAGGATAGAGGATAGGATAGGATAGAGGATAGGATAGGATAGAGGATAGGATAGGATAGAGGATAGGATAGGATAGAGGATAGTATAGGATAGAGGATAGGATAGGATACAGGATAGGATAGGATAGAGGATAGGATAGGATAGAGGATAGGATAGGATTGAGGATAGGATAGGATAGAGGATAGGATAGGATAGGATAGAGTATAGGATAGGATAGAGGATACGATATTATAGAGGATAGGATAGGATAGAGGAAACGATAGGGTATTGGATAGGATAGAGCATAGGATAAAGAATAGGATAGGATAGAGGATAGGATAGGGGATTGGATAGCATACGGGATTGGAGAGGATAGAGGATAGGATACGATAGAGGATGGGATAGGATGGAGGAGAGGATAGGGGATTGGATAGGATAGAGTATAGGATAGGATAGGATAGAGGATACGATATTATAGAGGATAGGATAGGATAGAGGATAGGATCGGATAGAGGATAGGATAGGGGATTGGATAGGATAGAGGAAAGGATAGGATAGAGGATAGAGGATAGGATAGGATAGAGGATAGGATAGGATAGAGGATATGATAGGATAGAGGATCGGATAGGGGATTGGATAGGATAGAGGATAGGATAGGATAGAGGATAGGGTAGGATAGAGGATAGGATAGGATAGAGGATATGATAGGATAGAGGATCGGATAAGGGATTGGATAGGATAGAGGATAGGATTGGATAGAGGATAGGATAGGATTGAGGATAGTATAGGATAGAGGAATTGATAGGATAGAGGATCGGATAGGTGATTGGATAGGATAGAGGATAGGATAGGATAGAGGATAGGATAGGATAGAGGATAGGATAGAGGTTAGGATAGGATAGAGGATAGGATAGGATAGAGGATAGGATATTATAGAGGATAGGATAGGATAGAGGATAGGATAGGATAGAGGATGGGATAGGATAGAGGATAGGATAGATAGAGGATAGGATAGGATAGAGGATAGGATATAATAGAGGATATGACAGGATAGAGGATCGGATAGGATAGAGGATAGGATAAGATAGAGGATAGGCTACGATAGAGGATAGGATATTATAGAGGATAGGATAGGATAGAGGATAGGATAGGATAGAGGATAGGATAGTGGATTGTATAGGATAGAGGACAGGAGACGATTGAGGATAGGATAGAGGATAGGTTAGGGGATTGGATAGGATAGAGGATAGGATAGGATAGAGGATAGGATAGAGGATAGGATAGGATAGAGGATAGGATAGGATAGAGGATAGGATATTATAGAGGATAGGATAGGATAGAGGATATGATAGGATAGAGGATCGGATAGGGGATTGGATAGGATAGAGGATAGGATAGGATAGAGGATAGGATAGGGTTGAGGATAGTATAGGATAGAGGAAAGGATAGGATAGAGGTTCGGATAGGTGATTGGATAGGATAGAGGATAGGATAGGATAGAGGATAGGATAGGATTGTGGATAGTATAGGATAGAGGATAGGATACGATAGAGTATAAGATAGGATAGAGGATAGGATAGGATAGAGGATAGGATAGGATAGAGGATAGGATAGGATAGAGGATAGGATAGTATAGAGGATAGGATAGGATAGATGATAGGATAGGATAGATGATAGGATAGGAAAGAGGATAGGATAGGATAGAGGATAGGATGGGATAGAGGATAGGATAGGATAGAGGATAGGATAGGGGATTGTATAGGATAGAGGACAGGAGACGATAGAGGATAGGATAGAGGATAGGTTAGGGGATTGGATAGGATAGAGGATAGGATAGGATAGAGGATAGGATAGAGGATAGGATAGGATAGAGGATAGGATAGGATAGAGGATAGGATAGGATAGAGGATAGGATATTATAGAGGATAGGATAGGATAGAGGATAGGTTAGGATAGAGGATGGGATAGGATAGCGGATAGGATAGGATATAGGATTGGATAGGATAGAGGATAGGATACGATAGAGGATAGGATAGGATAGAGGATAGAATAGGGGATTGGATAGGATAGAGGATAGGATAGGATAGAGCATAGGATAGGATTGAGGATAGGATAGGATAGAGGAAAGGATAGGATAGAGGATCGGATAGGTGATTGGATAGGATAGAGGATAGGATAGGATAGAGGATAGTATAGGATAGAGGATAGGATAGGATAGAGGATATTATAGGATAGAGGATAGGATAGGATAGGATAGAGTATAGGATAGGATAGAGGATACGATATTATAGAGGATAGGATAGGATAGAGGATAGGATCGGATAGAGGATAGGATAGGGGATTGGATAGGATAGAGGAAAGGATAGGATAGAGGATAGGATAGGATAGAGGATAGGATATAGGATTGGATAGGTTAGAGGATAGGATACGATAGTGGATAGGATAGATGATAGGATAGGATAGAGGATAGGGTAGGATAGAGGATAGGATAGGGGATTTGATAGGATAGAGGATAGGATAGGATTGAGGATAGGAAAGGATAGAGGATATTATAGGATAGAGGATAGGATAGGATAGGATAGAGTATAGGATTGGATAGAGGATACGATATTATAGAGGATAGGATAGGATAGAGGAAACGATAGGGTATTGGATAGGATAGAGCATAGGATAAAGAATAGGATAGGATAGAGGATAGGATAGGGGATTGGATAGCATACGGGATTGGATAGGATAGAGGATAGGATACTATAGAGGATAGGATAGGATAGAGGATAGGATAGGGGATTGGATAGGAAAGAGTATAGGATAGGATAGGATAGAGGATACGATATTATAGAGGATAGGATTGGATAGAGGATAGGATAGGATTGAGGATAGTATAGGATAGAGGAATTGATAGGATAGAGGATCGGATAGGTGATTGGATAGGATAGAGGATAGGATAGGATAGAGGATAGGATAGAGGTTAGGATAGGATAGAGGATAGGATAGGATAGAGGATAGGATATTATAGAGGATAGGATAGGATAGAGGATAGGATAGGATAGAGGATGGGATAGGATAGAGGATAGGATAGATAGAGGATAGGATAGGATAGAGGATAGGATAGGATAGAGGATATGACAGGATAGAGGATCGGATAGGATAGAGGATAGGATAAGATAGAGGATAGGCTACGATAGAGGATAGGATATTATAGAGGATAGGATAGGATAGAGGATAGGATAGGATAGAGGATAGGATAGTGGATTGTATAGGATAGAGGACAGGAGACGATTGAGGATAGGATAGAGGATAGGTTAGGGGATTGGATAGGATAGAGGATAGGATAGGATAGAGGATAGGATAGAGGATAGGATAGGATAGAGGATAGGATAGGATAGAGGATAGGATATTATAGAGGATAGGATAGGATAGAGGATATGATAGGATAGAGGATCGGATAGGGGATTGGATAGGATAGAGGATAGGATAGGATAGAGGATAGGATAGGGTTGAGGATAGTATAGGATAGAGGAAAGGATAGGATAGAGGTTCGGATAGGTGATTGGATAGGATAGAGGATAGGATAGGATAGAGGATAGGATAGGATTGTGGATAGTATAGGATAGAGGATAGGATACGATAGAGTATAAGATAGGATAGAGGATAGGATAGGATAGAGGATAGGATAGGATAGAGGATAGGATAGGATAGAGGATAGGATAGTATAGAGGATAGGATAGGATAGATGATAGGATAGGATAGATGATAGGATAGGAAAGAGGATAGGATAGGATAGAGGATAGGATGGGATAGAGGATAGGATAGGATAGAGGATAGGATAGGGGATTGTATAGGATAGAGGACAGGAGACGATAGAGGATAGGATAGAGGATAGGTTAGGGGATTGGATAGGATAGAGGATAGGATAGGATAGAGGATAGGATAGAGGATAGGATAGGATAGAGGATAGGATAGGATAGAGGATAGGATAGGATAGAGGATAGGATATTATAGAGGATAGGATAGGATAGAGGATAGGTTAGGATAGAGGATGGGATAGGATAGCGGATAGGATAGGATATAGGATTGGATAGGATAGAGGATAGGATACGATAGAGGATAGGATAGGATAGAGGATAGAATAGGGGATTGGATAGGATAGAGGATAGGATAGGATAGAGCATAGGATAGGATTGAGGATAGGATAGGATAGAGGAAAGGATAGGATAGAGGATCGGATAGGTGATTGGATAGGATAGAGGATAGGATAGGATAGAGGATAGTATAGGATAGAGGATAGGATAGGATAGAGGATATTATAGGATAGAGGATAGGATAGGATAGGATAGAGTATAGGATAGGATAGAGGATACGATATTATAGAGGATAGGATAGGATAGAGGATAGGATCGGATAGAGGATAGGATAGGGGATTGGATAGGATAGAGGAAAGGATAGGATAGAGGATAGGATAGGATAGAGGATAGGATATAGGATTGGATAGGTTAGAGGATAGGATACGATAGTGGATAGGATAGATGATAGGATAGGATAGAGGATAGGGTAGGATAGAGGATAGGATAGGGGATTTGATAGGATAGAGGATAGGATAGGATTGAGGATAGGAAAGGATAGAGGATATTATAGGATAGAGGATAGGATAGGATAGGATAGAGTATAGGATTGGATAGAGGATACGATATTATAGAGGATAGGATAGGATAGAGGAAACGATAGGGTATTGGATAGGATAGAGCATAGGATAAAGAATAGGATAGGATAGAGGATAGGATAGGGGATTGGATAGCATACGGGATTGGATAGGATAGAGGATAGGATACGATAGAGGATAGGATAGGATAGAGGATAGGATAGGGGATTGGATAGGAAAGAGTATAGGATAGGATAGGATAGAGGATACGATATTATAGAGGATAGGATAGGATAGAGGATAGGATCGGATAGAGGATAGGATAGGGGATTGGATAGGATAGAGGAAAGGATAGGATAGAGGATAGGATAGGATAGCGGATAGGATAGGGGATTGGATAGGATACAGGATAGGATAGGATAGAGGATAGGATAGGAATGAGGATAGGAAAAGATAGAGGATCGGATAGGATGGCATAGAATATAGAATAGGATAGAGGATAGGATAGGATAGAGGATAGGATAGGATAGAGGATAGGATAGGATAGAGGATAGGATAGGATAGAGGATAGGATAGGATAGAGGATAGGATAGGATAGAGGATAGGATAGGATAGAGGATAGGATAGGATAGAGGATAGGATAGGATAGAGGATAGGATAGGATAGAGGATAGGATATGATAGAGGATAGGATAGGATATAGGATAGGATAGGATAGAGGATAGGATAGGATAGAGGATAGGATAGGATAGAGGATAGGATAGGATAGAGGATAGGATAGGATAGAGGATAGGATAGGATAGAGGATAGGATAGGATAGAGGATAGGATAGGTTAGAGGATAGGATAGGATAGAGGATAGGATAGGATAGAGGATAGGATAGGATAGAGGATAGGATAGGATAGAGGATAGGATAGGATAGAGGATAGTATAGGATAGAGGATAGGATAGGATACAGGATAGGATAGGATAGAGGATAGGATAGGATAGAGGATAGGATAGGATTGAGGATAGGATAGGATAGAGGATAGGATAGGATAGGATAGAGTATAGGATAGGATAGAGGATACGATATTATAGAGGATAGGATAGGATAGAGGAAACGATAGGGTATTGGATAGGATAGAGCATAGGATAAAGAATAGGATAGGATAGAGGATAGGATAGGGGATTGGATAGCATACGGGATTGGAGAGGATAGAGGATAGGATACGATAGAGGATGGGATAGGATGGAGGAGAGGATAGGGGATTGGATAGGATAGAGTATAGGATAGGATAGGATAGAGGATACGATATTATAGAGGATAGGATAGGATAGAGGATAGGATAGGGGATTGGATAGGATAGAGGAAAGGATAGGATAGAGGATAGAGGATAGGATAGGATAGAGGATAGGATAGGATAGAGGATATGATAGGATAGAGGATCGGATAGGGGATTGGATAGGATAGAGGATAGGATAGGATAGAGGATAGGGTAGGATAGAGGATAGGATAGGATAGAGGATATGATAGGATAGAGGATCGGATAAGGGATTGGATAGGATAGAGGATAGGATTGGATAGAGGATAGGATAGGATTGAGGATAGTATAGGATAGAGGAATTGATAGGATAGAGGATCGGATAGGTGATTGGATAGGATAGAGGATAGGATAGGATAGAGGATAGGATAGGATAGAGGATAGGATAGAGGTTAGGATAGGATAGAGGATAGGATAGGATAGAGGATAGGATATTATAGAGGATAGGATAGGATAGAGGATAGGATAGGATAGAGGATGGGATAGGATAGAGGATAGGATAGATAGAGGATAGGATAGGATAGAGGACAGGATAGGATAGAGGATATGACAGGATAGAGGATCGGATAGGATAGAGGATAGGATAAGATAGAGGATAGGCTACGATAGAGGATAGGATATTATAGAGGATAGGATAGGATAGAGGATAGGATAGGATAGAGGATAGGATAGTGGATTGTATAGGATAGAGGACAGGAGACGATAGAGGATAGGATAGAGGATAGGTTAGGGGATTGGATAGGATAGAGGATAGGATAGGATAGAGGATAGGATAGAGGATAGGATAGGATAGAGGATAGGATAGGATAGAGGATAGGATATTATAGAGGATAGGATAGGATAGAGGATATGATAGGATAGAGGATCGGATAGGGGATTGGATAGGATAGAGGATAGGATAGGATAGAGGATAGGATAGGGTTGAGGATAGTATAGGATAGAGGAAAGGATAGGATAGAGGATCGGATAGGTGATTGGATAGGATAGAGGATAGGATAGGATAGAGGATAGGATAGGATTGTGGATAGTATAGGATAGAGGATAGGATACGATAGAGTATAAGATAGGATAGAGGATAGGATAGGATAGAGGATAGGATAGGATAGAGGATAGGATAGGATAGAGGATAGGATAGGATAGAGGATAGGATAGGATAGAGGATAGTATAGGATAGAGGATAGGATAGCATAGAGGATAGGATAGGATAGAGGATAGGATAGGATAGAGGATAGGATAGGATAGAGGATAGAGGATAGGATAGGATAGAGGATAGGATAGGGGATTGGATAGGATAGAGGATAGGATAGTATAGAGGATAGGATAGGATTGAGGATAGGATAGGATAGAGGATAGGATAGGATAGAGGATAGGATAGTATAGAGGATAGGATAGGATGGAGGATATGATAGGATAGAGGATAGTATAGGATAGAGGATAGGATAGGATAGAATATAGAATAGGATAGAGGATAGGATACTATAGAGGATAGGATAAGATAGAGGATAGGATAGGATGGAGGATAGGATAGGATAGAGAATACGATACGATAGAGTATAGGACATAGGATTGGATAGGATAGAGGATAGGATACGATAGAGGATAGAATAGAATTGAGAATAGGATAGGATAGAGGATACGATATTATAGTGGCGAGGATCGAATAGAGGATAGGATAGCGGATAGGATAGGATAGAGTATAGAATAGGATAGAGGATAGGATAGGATAGAGGATAGAATAGGATTGAAGATAGGATAGGATAGAGGAAAGGATAGGATAGAGGATCGGATAGGTGATTGGATAGGATAGAGGATAAGATAGGATAGAGGATAGGATAGGATAGAGGATAGGATAGGATAGAGGATAGGATAGGATAGATGATAGGATAGGAAAGAGGATAGGATAGGATAGAGGATAGGATAGGATAGAGGATAGGATAGGGGATTGTATAGGATAGAGGACAGGAGACGATAGAGGATAGGATAGAGGATAGGTTAGGGGATTGGATAGGATAGAGGACAGGATAGGATAGAGGATAGGATAGAGGATAGGATAGGATAGAGGATAGGATAGGATAGAGGATAGGATAGGATAGAGGATAGGATAGGATAGAGGATAGGATAGGATAGAGGATAGGATAGGATAGAGGATAGGATAGGATAGAGGATAGGATAGGATAGAGGATAGGATAGGATAGAGGATAGGATATTATAGAGGATAGGATAGGATAGAGGATAGGATAGGATAGAGGATGGGATAGGATAGCTGATAGGATAGGATATAGGATTGGATAGGATAGAGGATAGGATACGATAGAGGATAGGATAGGATAGAGGATAGAATAGGGGATTGGATAGGATAGAGGATAGGATAGGATAGAGCATAGGATAGGATTGAGGATAGGATAGGATAGAGGAAAGGATAGGATAGAGGATCGGATAGGTGATTGGATAGGATAGAGGATAGGATAGGATAGAGGATAGTATAGGATAGAGGATAGGATAGGATAGAGGATATTATAGGATAGAGGATAGGATAGGATAGGATAGAGTATAGGATAGGATAGAGGATACGATATTATAGAGGATAGGATAGGATAGAGGAAACGACAGGGTATTGGATAAGATAGTGCATAGGATAAAGAATAGGATAGGATAGAGGATAGGATAGGGGATTGGATAGGATAGAGGATAGGATACGATAGAGGGTAGGATAGGATGGAGGATAGGATAGGGGATTGGATAGTATAGAGTATAGGATAGGATAGGATAGAGGATACGATATTATAGAGGATAGGATAGGATAGAGGATAGGATCGGATAGAGGATAGGATAGGGGATTGGATAGGATAGAGGATAGGATAGGATTGAGGATAGGATAGGATAGAGGATATTATAGGATAGAGGATAGGATAGGATAGGATAGAGTATAGGATTGGATAGAGGATACGATATTATAGAGGATAGGATAGGATAGAGGAAACGATAGGGTATTGGATAGGATAGAGCATAGGATAAAGAATAGGATAGGATAGAGGATAGGATAGGGGATTGGATAGCATACGGGATTGGATAGGATAGAGGATAGGATACGATAGAGGATAGGATAGGATAGAGGATAGGGTAGGGGATTGGATAGGAAAGAGTATAGGATAGGATAGGATAGAGGATACGATATTATAGAGGATAGGATAGGATAGAGGATAGGATCGGATAGAGTATAGGATAGGATAGAGGATAGGACAGGATCGAGGATAGGATAGGATAGAGGATAGGATAAGATAGAGGATAGGATCGGATAGGTGATTGGATAGGATAGAGGATAGGATAGGATAGAGGATAGTATAGGATAGAGGATAGGATAGGATAGAGGATAGGATAGGATAGAGGATACGATATTATAGAGGATAGGATAGGATAGAGGAAATGATAGGGTATTGGATAGGATAGAGCATAGGATAAAGAATAGGATATGATAGAGGATAGGATAGGGGATTGGATAGCATACGGGATTGGATGGGATAGAGGATAGGATACGATAGAGGATAGGATAGGATGGAGGATAGGATAGGGGATTGGATAGGATAGAGTATAGGATAGGATAGGATAGAGGATACGATATTATAGAGGATAGGATAGGTTAGAGGATAGGATCGGATAGAGGATAGGATAGGGGATTGGATAGGATAGAGGAAAGGATAGGATAGAGGATAGGATAGGATAGCGGATAGGATAGGGGATTGGATAGGATACAGGATAGGATAGGATAGAGGATAGGATAGGAATGAGGATAGGAAAAGATAGAGTATCGGATAGGATGGCATAGAATATAGAATAGGATACAATATAGAATAGGATAGAGGATAGGATAGGATAGAGGATATGATAGAGGATAGGATAGGATAGAGGATAGGATAGGGTAGAGGATAGGATAGGATAGAGGATAGGATAGGAAAGAGGATAGGATAGGATAGAGGATAGGATAGGATAGAGGATAGGATAGGGGATTGTATAGGATAGAGGACAGGAGACGATGGAGGATAGGATAGAGGATAGGTTAGGGGATTGGATAGGATAGAGGACAGGATAGGATAGAGGATAGGATAGAGGATAGGATAGGATAGAGGATAGGATAGGATAGAGGATAGGATAGGATAGAGGATAGGATAGGATAGAGGATAGGATAGGATAGAGGATAGGATCGGATAGAGGATAGGATAGGGGATTGGATAGGATAGAGGAAAGGATAGGATAGAGGATAGGATAGGATAGAGGATAGGATAGGGGATTGGATAGGATAGAGGATAGGATAGGATAGAGGATAGGATAGCATCGAGGATAGGATAGGATAGAGGATAGGATAGGATAGAGGATAGGATAGGATAGAGGATAGAGGATAGGATAGGATAGAGGATAGGATAGGGGATTGGATAGGATAGAGGATAGGATAGGATAGAGGATAGGATAGGATTGAGGTTAGGATAGGATAGAGGATAGGATAGGATAGAGGATATGATAGGATAGAGGATAGTATAGGATAGAGGATAGGATAGGATAGAATATAGAATAGGATAGAGGATAGGATACTATAGAGGATAGGATAAGATAGAGGATAGGATAGGATGGAGGATAGGATAGGATAGAGAATACGATACGATAGAGTATAGGACATAGGATTGCATAGGATAGAGGATAGGATACGATAGAGGATAGAATAGAATTGAGAATAGGATAGGATAGAGGATAGGATAGGATAGAGGATAGGATAGGATAGAGGATAGGATAGGATAGAGGATAGGATAGGATAGAGGATAGGATAGGATAGAGGATAGGATAGGATAGGATAGAGGATAGGATACGATAGAGGATAGGATAGGATTGAGGATAGTATAGGATAGAGGAAAGGATAGGATAGAGGATCGGATAGGTGATTGGATAGGATAGAGGATAGGATAGGATAGAGGATAGTATAGGATAGAGGATAGGATAGCATAGAGGATAGGATAGGATAGAGGATAGGATAGGATAGAGGATAGGATAGGATAGAGGATAGGATAGGATAGAGGATAGGATAGGATAGAGGATAGGATAGGATAGAGGATAGGATAGGATAGAGGATAGGATAGGATAGAGGATAGGATAGGATAGAGGATAGGATAGGATAGAGGATATGATAGGATAGAGGATCGGATAGGATAGAGGATAGGATAGGATAGAGGATAGAATACGATAGAGGATAGGATATTATAGAGGATAGGATATGATAGAGGATAGGATAGGATAGAGGATAGGATAGGATAGAGGATAGGATAGGATAGAGGATAGGATAGGATAGAGGATAGGATAGGATAGAGGATAGGATAGGATAAAGGATAGGATAGGATAGAGGATAGGATAGGATAGAGGATAGGATCGGATAGGTGATTGGATAGGATAGAGGATAGGATAGGATAGACGATAGTATAGGATAGAGGATAGGATAGGATAGAGGATAGGATAGGATAGAGGATACGATATTATAGAGGATAGGATAGGATAGAGGATAGGATCGGATAGAGGATAGGATAGGGGATTGGATAGGATAGAGGAAAGGATAGGATAGAGGATAGGATAGGATAGCGGATAGGATAGGGGATTGGATAGGATACAGGATAGGATAGGATAGAGGATAGGATAGGAATGAGGATAGGAAAAGATAGAGTATCGGATAGGATGGCATAGAATATAGAATAGGATACAATATAGAATAGGATAGAGGATAGGATAGGATAGAGGATATGATAGAGGATAGGATAGGATAGAGGATAGGATAGGGTAGAGGATAGGATAGGATAGAGGATAGGATAGGAAAGAGGATAGGATAGGATAGAGGATAGGATAGGATAGAGGATAGGATAGGGGATTGTATAGGATAGAGGACAGGAGACGATGGAGGATAGGATAGAGGATAGGTTAGGGGATTGGATAGGATAGAGGACAGGATAGGATAGAGGATAGGATAGAGGATAGGATAGGATAGAGGATAGGATAGGATAGAGGATAGGATAGGATAGAGGATAGGATAGGATAGAGGATAGGATCGGATAGAGGATAGGATAGGGGATTGGATAGGATAGAGGAAAGGATAGGATAGAGGATAGGATAGGATAGAGGATAGGATAGGGGATTGGATAGGATAGAGGATAGGATAGGATAGAGGATAGGATAGCATCGAGGATAGGATAGGATAGAGGATAGGATAGGATAGAGGATAGGATAGGATAGAGGATAGAGGATAGGATAGGATAGAGGATAGGATAGGGGATTGGATAGGATAGAGGATAGGATAGGATAGAGGATAGGATAGGATTGAGGTTAGGATAGGATAGAGGATAGGATAGGATAGAGGATATGATAGGATAGAGGATAGTATAGGATAGAGGATAGGATAGGATAGAATATAGAATAGGATAGAGGATAGGATACTATAGAGGATAGGATAAGATAGAGGATAGGATAGGATGGAGGATAGGATAGGATAGAGAATACGATACGATAGAGTATAGGACATAGGATTGCATAGGATAGAGGATAGGATACGATAGAGGATAGAATAGAATTGAGAATAGGATAGGATAGAGGATAGGATAGGATAGAGGATAGGATAGGATAGAGGATAGGATAGGATAGAGGATAGGATAGGATAGAGGATAGGATAGGATAGAGGATAGGATAGGATAGGATAGAGGATAGGATACGATAGAGGATAGGATAGGATTGAGGATAGTATAGGATAGAGGAAAGGATAGGATAGAGGATCGGATAGGTGATTGGATAGGATAGAGGATAGGATAGGATAGAGGATAGTATAGGATAGAGGATAGGATAGCATAGAGGATAGGATAGGATAGAGGATAGGATAGGATAGAGGATAGGATAGGATAGAGGATAGGATAGGATAGAGGATAGGATAGGATAGAGGATAGGATAGGATAGAGGATAGGATAGGATAGAGGATAGGATAGGATAGAGGATAGGATAGGATAGAGGATAGGATAGGATAGAGGATATGATAGGATAGAGGATCGGATAGGATAGAGGATAGGATAGGATAGAGGATAGAATACGATAGAGGATAGGATATTATAGAGGATAGGATATGATAGAGGATAGGATAGGATAGAGGATAGGATAGGATAGAGGATAGGATAGGATAGAGGATAGGATAGGATAGAGGATAGGATAGGATAGAGGATAGGATAGGATAGAGGATAGGATAGGATAAAGGATAGGATAGGATAGAGGATAGGATAGGATAGAGGATAGGATCGGATAGGTGATTGGATAGGATAGAGGATAGGATAGGATAGACGATAGTATAGGATAGAGGATAGGATAGGATAGAGGATAGGATAGGATAGAGGATACGATATTATAGAGGATAGGATAGGATAGAGGAAATGATAGGGTATTGGATAGGATAGAGCATAGGATAAAGAATAGGATATGATAGAGGATAGGATAGGGGATTGGATAGCATACGGGATTGGATGGGATAGAGGATAGAATACGATAGAGGATAGGATAGGATGGAGGATAGAATAGGGGATTGGATAGGATAGAGTATAGGATAGGATGGAGGATAGAATAGGGGATTGGATAGGATAGAGTATAGGATAGGATAGGATAGAGGATACGATATTATAGAGGATAGGATAGGTTAGAGGATAGGATCGGATAGAGGATAGGATAGGGGATTGGATAGGATAGAGGAAAGGATAGGATAGAGGATAGGATAGGATAGAGGATAGGATATAGGATTGGATAGGTTAGAGGGTAGGATACGATAGTGGATAGGATAGATGATAGGATAGGATAGAGGATAGGATAGGATAGAGGATAGGATAGGGGATTGGATAGGATAGAGGATAGGATAGGATAGAGGATAGGATAGCATAGAGGATAGGATAGGATAGAGGATAGGATACGATAGAGGATAGGATAGGATGGAGGATAGGATAGGGGATTGGATAGGATAGAGTATAGGATAGGATAGGATAGAGGATACGATATTATAGAGGATAGGATAGGTTAGAGGATAGGATCGGATAGAGGATAGGATAGGGGATTGGATAGGATAGAGGAAAGGATAGGATAGAGGATAGGATAGGATAGCGGATAGGATAGGGGATTGGATAGGATACAGGATAGGATAGGATAGAGGATAGGATAGGAATGAGGATAGGAAAAGATAGAGTATCGGATAGGATGGCATAGAATATAGAATAGGATAGAATATAGAATAGGATAGAGGATAGGATAGGATAGAGGATAGGATAGGATTGAGGATAGGATAGGATAGAGGATAGGATAGGATTGAGGATAGGATAGGATAGAGGATAGGATATTATAGAGGATAGGATAGGACAGAGGATAGGATAGGATAGAGGATAGGATAGTATAGAGGATAGGATAGGATAGGGGATAGGATAGGATAGATGATAGGATAGGAAAGAGGATAGGATAGGATAGAGGATAGGATAGGATAGAGGATAGGATAGGGGATTGTATAGGATAGAGGACAGGAGACGATAGAGGATAGGATAGAGGATAGGTTAGGGGATTGGATAGGATAGAGGATAGGATAGGATAGAGGATATGATAGAGGATAGGATAGGATAGAGGATAGGATAGGGTAGAGGATAGGATAGGATAGAGGATAGGATAGGAAAGAGGATAGGATAGGATAGAGGATAGGATAGGATAGAGGATAGGATAGGGGATTGTATAGGATAGAGGACAGGAGACGATGGAGGATAGGATAGAGGATAGGTTAGGGGATTGGATAGGATAGAGGACAGGATAGGATAGAGGATAGGATAGAGGATAGGATAGGATAGAGGATAGGATAGGATAGAGGATAGGATAGGATAGAGGATAGGATAGGATAGAGGATAGGATCGGATAGAGGATAGGATAGGGGATTGGATAGGATAGAGGAAAGGATAGGATAGAGGATAGGATAGGATAGAGGATAGGATCGGATAGAGGATAGGATAGGGGATTGGATAGGATAGAGGAAAGGATAGGATAGAGGATAGGATAGGATAGAGGATAGGATATAGGATTGGATAGGTTAGAGGGTAGGATACGATAGTGGATAGGATAGATGATAGGATAGGATAGAGGATAGGATAGGATAGAGGATAGGATAGGGGATTGGATAGGATAGAGGATAGGATAGGATAGAGGATAGGATAGCATCGAGGATAGGATAGGATAGAGGATAGGATAGGATAGAGGATAGGATAGGATAGAGGATAGAGGATAGGATAGGATAGAGGATAGGATAGGGGATTGGATAGGATAGAGGATAGGATAGGATAGAGGATAGGATAGGATTGAGGTTAGGATAGGATAGAGGATAGGATAGGATAGAGGATATGATAGGATAGAGGATAGTATAGGATAGAGGATAGGATAGGATAGAATATAGAATAGGATAGAGGATAGGATACTATAGAGGATAGGATAAGATAGAGGATAGGATAGGATGGAGGATAGGATAGGATAGAGAATACGATACGATAGAGTATAGGACATAGGATTGCATAGGATAGAGGATAGGATACGATAGAGGATAGAATAGAATTGAGAATAGGATAGGATAGAGGATAGGATAGGATAGAGGATAGGATAGGATAGAGGATAGGATAGGATAGAGGATAGGATAGGATAGAGGATAGGATAGGATAGAGGATAGGATAGGATAGGATAGAGGATAGGATACGATAGAGGATAGGATAGGATTGAGGATAGTATAGGATAGAGGAAAGGATAGGATAGAGGATCGGATAGGTGATTGGATAGGATAGAGGATAGGATAGGATAGAGGATAGTATAGGATAGAGGATAGGATAGCATAGAGGATAGGATAGGATAGAGGATAGGATAGGATAGAGGATAGGATAGGATAGAGGATAGGATAGGATAGAGGATAGGATAGGATAGAGGATAGGATAGGATAGAGGATAGGATAGGATAGAGGATAGGATAGGATAGAGGATAGGATAGGATAGAGGATAGGATAGGATAGAGGATATGATAGGATAGAGGATCGGATAGGATAGAGGATAGGATAGGATAGAGGATAGAATACGATAGAGGATAGGATATTATAGAGGATAGGATATGATAGAGGATAGGATAGGATAGAGGATAGGATAGGATAGAGGATAGGATAGGATAGAGGATAGGATAGGATAGAGGATAGGATAGGATAGAGGATAGGATAGGATAGAGGATAGGATAGGATAAAGGATAGGATAGGATAGAGGATAGGATAGGATAGAGGATAGGATCGGATAGGTGATTGGATAGGATAGAGGATAGGATAGGATAGACGATAGTATAGGATAGAGGATAGGATAGGATAGAGGATAGGATAGGATAGAGGATACGATATTATAGAGGATAGGATAGGATAGAGGAAATGATAGGGTATTGGATAGGATAGAGCATAGGATAAAGAATAGGATATGATAGAGGATAGGATAGGGGATTGGATAGCATACGGGATTGGATGGGATAGAGGATAGAATACGATAGAGGATAGGATAGGATGGAGGATAGAATAGGGGATTGGATAGGATAGAGTATAGGATAGGATGGAGGATAGAATAGGGGATTGGATAGGATAGAGTATAGGATAGGATAGGATAGAGGATACGATATTATAGAGGATAGGATAGGTTAGAGGATAGGATCGGATAGAGGATAGGATAGGGGATTGGATAGGATAGAGGAAAGGATAGGATAGAGGATAGGATAGGATAGAGGATAGGATATAGGATTGGATAGGTTAGAGGGTAGGATACGATAGTGGATAGGATAGATGATAGGATAGGATAGAGGATAGGATAGGATAGAGGATAGGATAGGGGATTGGATAGGATAGAGGATAGGATAGGATAGAGGATAGGATAGCATAGAGGATAGGATAGGATAGAGGATAGGATAGGATAGAGGATAGGATAGGATAGAGGATAGAGGATAGGATAGGATAGAGGATAGGATAGGGGATTGGATAGGATAGAGGATAGGATAGGATAGAGGATAGGATAGGATTGAGGTTAGGATAGGATAGAGGATAGGATAGGATAGAGGATATGATAGGATAGAGGATAGTATAGGATAGAGGATAGGATAGGATAGAATATAGAATAGGATAGAGGATAGGATACTATAGAGGATAGGATAAGATAGAGGATAGGATAGGATAGCGGATAGGATAGGATAGAGTATAGAATAGGATAGAGGATAGGATAGGATAGAGGATAGAATAGGATTGAAGATAGGATAGGATAGAGGAAAGGATAGGATAGAGGATCGGATAGGTGATTGGATAGGATAGAGGATAAGATAGGATAGAGGATAGTATAGGATAGAGGATAGGATAGGATTGAGGATAGGATAGGATAGAGGATAGGATAGGATAGAGGATAGGATAGTATAGAGGATAGGATAGGATAGAGGATATGATAGGATAGAGGATAGTATAGGATAGAGGATAGGATAGGATAGAATATAGAATAGGATAGAGGATAGGATACTATAGAGGATAGGATAAGATAGAGGATAGGATAGGATGGAGGATAGGATAGGATAGAGAATACGATACGATAGAGTATAGGACATAGGATTGGATAGGATAGAGGATAGGATACGATAGAGGATAGAATAGAATTGGGGAATAGGATAGGATAGAGGATACGATATTATAGTGGCGAGGATCGAATAGAGGATAGGATAGCGGATAGGATAGGATAGAGTATAGAATAGGATAGAGGATAGGATAGGATAGAGGATAGAATAGGATTGAAGATAGGATAGGATAGAGGAAAGGATAGGATAGAGGATAGGATCGGATAGGTGATTGGATAGGATAGAGGATAGGATAGGATAGACGATAGTATAGGATAGAGGATAGGATAGGATAGAGGATAGGATAGGATAGAGTATACGATATTATAGAGGATAGGATAGGATAGAGGAAATGATAGGGTATTGGATAGGATAGAGCATAGGATAAAGAATAGGATATGATAGAGGATAGGATAGGGGATTGGATAGCATACGGGATTGGATGGGATAGAGGATAGAATACGATAGAGGATAGGATAGGATGGAGGATAGAATAGGGGATTGGATAGGATAGAGTATAGGATAGGATAGGATAGAGGATACGATATTATAGAGGATAGGATAGGTTAGAGGATAGGATCGGATAGAGGATAGGATAGGGGATTGGATAGGATAGAGGAAAGGATAGGATAGAGGATAGGATAGGATAGAGGATAGGATATAGGATTGGATAGGTTAGAGGGTAGGATACGATAGTGGATAGGATAGATGATAGGATAGGATAGAGGACAGGATAGGATAGAGGATAGGATAGGGGATTGGATAGGATAGAGGATAGGATAGGATAGAGGATAGGATAGCATAGAGGATAGGATAGGATAGAGGATAGGATAGGATAGAGGATAGGATAGGATAGAGGATAGAGGATAGGATAGGATAGAGGATAGGATAGGGGATTGGATAGGATAGAGGATAGGATAGGATAGAGGATAGGATAGGATTGAGGTTAGGATAGGATAGAGGATAGGATAGGATAGAGGATATGATAGGATAGAGGATAGTATAGGATAGAGGATAGGATAGGATAGAATATAGAATAGGATAGAGGATAGGATACTATAGAGGATAGGATAAGCTAGAGGATAGGATAGGATGGAGGATAGGATAGGATAGAGAATACGATACGATAGAGTATAGGACATAGGATTGCATAGGATAGAGGATAGGATACGATAGAGGATAGAATAGAATTGAGAATAGGATAGGATAGAGGATACGATATTATAGTGGCGAGGATCGAATAGAGGATAGGATAGCGGATAGGATAGGATAGAGTATAGAATAGGATAGAGGATAGGATAGGATAGAGGATAGAATAGGATTGAAGATAGGATAGGATAGAGGAAAGGATAGGATAGAGGATCGGATAGGTGATTGGATAGGATAGAGGATAAGATAGGATAGAGGATAGTATAGGATAGAGGATAGGATAGGATTGAGGATAGGATAGGATAGAGGATAGGATAGGATAGAGGATAGAATAGGATTGAAGATAGGATAGGATAGAGGAAAGGATAGGATAGAGGATCGGATAGGTGATTGGATAGGATAGAGGATAAGATAGGATAGAGGATAGGATAGGATAGAGGATACGATATTATAGAGGATAGGATAGGATAGAGGAAATGATAGGGTATTGGATAGGATAGAGCATAGGATAAAGAATAGGATATGATAGAGGATAGGATAGGGGATTGGATAGCATACGGGATTGGATGGGATAGAGGATAGAATACGATAGAGGATAGGATAGGATGGAGGATAGAATAGGGGATTGGATAGGATAGAGTATAGGATAGGATAGGATAGAGGATACGATATTATAGAGGATAGGATAGGTTAGAGGATAGGATCGGATAGAGGATAGGATAGGGGATTGGATAGGATAGAGGAAAGGATAGGATAGAGGATAGGATAGGATAGAGGATAGGATATAGGATTGGATAGGTTAGAGGGTAGGATACGATAGTGGATAGGATAGATGATAGGATAGGATAGAGGATAGGATAGGATAGAGGATAGGATAGGGGATTGGATAGGATAGAGGATAGGATAGGATAGAGGATAGGATAGCATAGAGGATAGGATAGGATAGAGGATAGGATAGGATAGAGGATAGGATAGGATAGAGGATAGAGGATAGGATAGGATAGAGGATAGGATAGGGGATTGGATAGGATAGAGGATAGGATAGGATAGAGGATAGGATAGGATTGAGGTTAGGATAGGATAGAGGATAGGATAGGATAGAGGATATGATAGGATAGAGGATAGTATAGGATAGAGGATAGGATAGGATAGAATATAGAATAGGATAGAGGATAGGATACTATAGAGGATAGGATAAGCTAGAGGATAGGATAGGATGGAGGATAGGATAGGATAGAGAATACGATACGATAGAGTATAGGACATAGGATTGCATAGGATAGAGGATAGGATACGATAGAGGATAGAATAGAATTGAGAATAGGATAGGATAGAGGATACGATATTATAGTGGCGAGGATCGAATAGAGGATAGGATAGCGGATAGGATAGGATAGAGTATAGAATAGGATAGAGGATAGGATAGGATAGAGGATAGAATAGGATTGAAGATAGGATAGGATAGAGGAAAGGATAGGATAGAGGATCGGATAGGTGATTGGATAGGATAGAGGATAAGATAGGATAGAGGATAGTATAGGATAGAGGATAGGATAGGATTGAGGATAGGATAGGATTGAGGATAGGATAGGATAGAGGATAGGATAGGATAGAGGATAGGATAGTATAGAGGATAGGATAGGATAGAGGATATGATAGGATAGAGGATAGTATAGGATAGAGGATAGGATAGGATAGAATATAGAATAGGATAGAGGATAGGATACTATAGAGGATAGGATAAGATAGAGGATAGGATAGGATGGAGGATAGGATAGGATAGAGAATACGATACGATAGAGTATAGGACATAGGATTGGATAGGATAGAGGATAGGATACGATAGAGGATAGAATAGAATTGAGAATAGGATAGGATAGAGGATACGATATTATAGTGGCGAGGATCGAATAGAGGATAGGATAGCGGATAGGATAGGATAGAGTATAGAATAGGATAGAGGATAGGATAGGATAGAGGATAGAATAGGATTGAAGATAGGATAGGATAGAGGAAAGGATAGGATAGAGGATCGGATAGGTGATTGGTTAGGATAGAGGATAAGATAGGATAGAGGATAGTATAGGATAGAGGATAGGATAGGATAGGATAGAGGATAGGATAGGATAGAGGATACGATAGGATAGAGGATAGGATAGGATAGAGGATAGGATAGGATAGAGGATAGAATAGGATAGAGGATAGGATAGGATTGAGGATAGGATAGGATATAGGATAGGATATTATAGAGGATAGGATAGGATAGAGGATAGGATAGTATAGAGGATAGGATAGGATAGAGGATAGGATAGGATAGATGATAGGATAGGAAAGAGGATAGGATAGGATAGAGGATAGGATAGGATAGAGGATAGGATAGGGGATTGTATATAATAGAGGACAGGAGACGATAGAGGATAGGATAGAGGATAGGTTAGGGGATTGGATAGGATAGAGGATAGGATAGGATAGAGGATAGGATAGAGGATAGGATAGGATAGAGGATAGGATAGGATAGAGGATAGGATAGGATAGAGGATAGGATAGGATAGAGGATAGGATAGGATAGAGGATAGGATATTATAGAGGATAGGATAGGATAGAGGATAGGATAGGATAGAGGATGGGATAGGATAGCGGATAGGATAGGATATAGGATTGGATAGGATAGAGAATACGATACGATAGAGTATAGGACATAGGATTGCATAGGATAGAGGATAGGATACGATAGAAGATAGAATAGAATTGAGAATAGGATAGGATAGAGGATACGATATTATAGTGGCGAGGATCGAATAGAGGATAGGATAGCGGATAGGATAGGATAGAGTATAGAATAGGATAGAGTATAGGATAAGATAGAGGATAGAATAGGATTGAAGATAGGATAGGATAGAGGAAAGGATAGGATAGAGGATCGGATAGGTGATTGGATAGGATAGAGGATAAGATAGGATAGAGGATAGTATAGGATAGAGGATAGGATAGGATTGAGGATAGGATAGGATAGAGGATAGGATAGGATAGAGGATAGGATAGTATAGAGGATAGGATAGGATAGAGGATATGATAGGATAGAGGATAGTATAGGATAGAGGATAGGATAGGATAGAATATATAATAGGATAGGGGATAGGATACTATAGAGGATAGGATAAGATAGAGGATAGGATAGGATAGAGGATACGATAGGATAGAGGATAGGATAGGATAGAGGATAGGATAGGATAGAGGATAGGATAGGATAGAGGATAGGATAGGATTGAGGATAGGATAGGATAGAGGATACGATATTATAGAGGATAGGATAGGATAGAGGATAGGATAGGATAGAGGATGGGATAGGATAGCGGATAGGATAGGATATAGGATTGGATAGGATAGAGGATAGGATACGATAGAGGATAGGATAGGATAGAGGATAGGATAGGGGATTGGATAGGATAGAGGATAGGATAGGATAGAGGATAGGATAGGATTGAGGATAGGATAGGATAGAGGAAAGGATAGGATAGAGGATCGGATAGGTGATTGGATAGTATAGAGGATAGGATAGGATAGAGGATAGTATAGGGTAGAGGATAGGATAGGATAGAGGATAGGATAGGATAGAGGATAGGATAGGATAGGATAGAGGATAGGATAGGATAGGATAGAGGATACGATATTATAGAGGATAGGATAGGATAGAGGATAGGATCGGATAGAGGATAGGATAGGATAGAGGATAGTATAGGATAGAGGATATTATAGGATAGACGATAGGATAGGATAGAGGATACGATATTATAGAGGATAGGATAGGATAGAGGAAATGATAGGGTATTGGATAGGATAGAGCATAGGATAAAGAATAGGATATGATAGAGGATAGGATAGGGGATTGGATAGCATACGGGATTGGATGGGATAGAGAATAGGATACGATAGAGGATAGGATAGGATGGAGGATAGGATAGGGGATTGGATAGGATAGAGGATAGGATAGGATAGAGGATAGGATAGGATAGAGGATAGGATAGGATTGAGGATACGATAGGATAGAGGATACGATATTATAGAGGATAGGATAGGATAGAGGATAGGATAGGATAGAGGATGGATAGGATAGCGGATAGGATAGGATATAGGATTGGATAGGATAGAGGATAGGATACGATAGAGGATAGGATAGGATAGAGGATAGGATAGGGGATTGGATAGGATAGAGGATAGGATAGGATAGAGGATAGGGTAGGATTGAGGATAGGATAGGATAGAGGAAAGGATAGGATAGAGGATCGGATAGGTGATTGGATAGTATAGAGGATAGGATAGGATAGAGGATAGTATAGGATAGAGGATAGGATAGGATAGAGGATAGGATAGGATAGAGGATAGGATAGGATAGGATAGAGGATACGATATTATAGAGGATAGGATAGGATAGAGGATAGGATCGGATAGAGGATAGGATAGGATAGAGGATAGGATCGGATAGGTGATTGGATAGGATAGAGGATAGGATAGGATAGAGGATAGTATAGGATAGAGGATAGGATAGGATAGAGGATAGGATAGGATAGAGGATACGATATTATAGAGGATAGGATAGGATAGAGGAAATGATAGGGTATTGGATAGGATAGAGCATAGGATAAAGAATAGGATATGATAGAGGATAGGATAGGGGATTGGATAGCATACGGGATTGGATGGGATAGAGGATAGGATACGATAGAGGATAGGATAGGATGGAGGATAGGATAGGGGATTGGATAGGATAGAGTATAGGATAGGATAGGATAGAGGATACGATATTATAGAGGATAGGATAGGTTAGAGGATAGGATCGGATAGAGGATAGGATAGGGGATTGGATAGGATAGAGGAAAGGATAGGATAGAGGATAGGATAGGATAGAGGATAGGATATAGGATTGGATAGGTTAGAGGATAGGATACGATAGTGGATAGGATAGATGATAGGATAGGATAGAGGATAGGATAGGATAGAGGATAGGATATAGGATTGGATAGGTTAGAGGATAGGATACGATAGTGGATAGGATAGATGATAGGATAAGATAGAGGATAGGATAGGATGGAGGATAGGATAGGATAGAGAATACGATACGATAGAGTATAGGACATAGGATTGGATAGGATAGAGGATAGGATACGATAGAAGATAGAATAGAATTGAGAATAGGATAGGATAGAGGATACGATATTATAGTGGCGAGGATCGAATAGAGGATAGGATAGCGGATAGGATAGGATAGAGTATAGAATAGGATAGAGGATAGGATAGGATAGAGGATAGAATAGGATTGAAGATAGGATAGGATAGAGGAAAGGATAGGATAGAGGATCGGATAGGTGATTGGATAGGATAGAGGATAAGATAGGATAGAGGATAGTATAGGATAGAGGATAGGATAGGATTGAGGATAGGATAGGATAGAGGATAGGATAGGATAGAGGATAGGATAGTATAGAGGATAGGATAGGATAGAGGATATGATAGGATAGAGGATAGTATAGGATAGAGGATAGGATAGGATAGAATATAGAATAGGATAGAGGATAGGATACTATAGAGGATAGGATAAGATAGAGGATAGGATAGGATGGAGGATAGGATAGGATAGAGAATACGATACGATAGAGTATAGGACATAGGATTGGATAGGATAGAGGATAGGATACGATAGAGGATAGAATAGAATTGAGAATAGGATAGGATAGAGGATACGATATTATAGTGGCGAGGATCGAATAGAGGATAGGATAGCGGATAGGATAGGATAGAGTATAGAATAGGATAGAGGATAGGATAGGATAGAGGATAGAATAGGATTGAAGATAGGATAGGATAGAGGAAAGGATAGGATAGAGGATCGGATAGGTGTCTGGATAGGATAGAGGATAAGATAGGATAGAGAATAGTATAGGATAGAGGATAGGATAGGATAGGAGAGAGGATAGGATAGGATAGAGGATACGATAGGATAGAGGATAGGATAGGATAGAGGATAGGATAGGATAGAGGATAGAATAGGATAGAGGATAGGATAGGATTGAGGATAGGATAGGATATAGGATAGGATATTATAGAGGATAGGATAGGATAGAGGATAGGATAGTATAGAGGATAGGATAGGGTAGAGGATAGGATAGGATAGATGATAGGATAGGAAAGAGGATAGGATAGGATAGAGGATAGGTTAGGATAGAGGATAGGATAGGGGATTGGATAGGATAGAGGATAGGATAGGATTGAGGATAGGATAGGATAGAGGATATTATAGGATAGAGGATAGGATAGGACAGGATAGAGTATAGGATTGGATAGAGGATACGATATTATAGAGGATAGGATAGGATAGAGGAAACGATAGGGTATTGGATAGGATAGAGCATAGGATAAAGAATAGGATAGGATAGAGGATAGGATAGGGGATTGGATAGCATACGGGATTGGATAGGATAGAGGATAGGATAGGATAGAGGATAGGATAGGGGATTGGATAGGAAAGAGTATAGGATAGGATAGGATAGAGGATACGATATTATAGAGGATAGGATAGGATAGAGCATAGGATCGGATAGAGGATAGGATAGGGGATTGGATAGGATAGAGGAAAGGATAGGATAGAGGATAGGATAGGATAGCGGATAGGATAGGGGATTGGATAGGATACAGGATAGGATAGGATAGAGGATAGGATAGGAATGAGGATAGGAAAAGATAGAGGATCGGATAGGATGGCATAGAATATAGAATAGGATAGAATATAGAATAGGATAGAGGATAGGATAGGATAGAGGATAGGATAGGATTGAGGATAGGATAGGATAGAGGATAGGATAGGATTGAGGATAGGATAGGATAGAGGATAGGATAGGATAGAGGATAGGATAGGGGATTGGATAGGATAGAGGATAGGATAGGATAGAGGATAGGATAGGATTGAGGATAGGATAGGATAGAGGAAAGGATAGGATAGAGGATCGGATAGGTGATTGGATAGTATAGAGGATAGGATAGGATAGAGGATAGTATAGGATAGAGGATAGGATAGGAAAGAGGATAGGATAGGATAGAGGATAGGATAGGATAGAGGATAGGATAGAGGATAGGATAGGATAGGATAGAGGATAGGATAGGATAGGATAGAGGATAGGATAGGATAGAGGATAGGATAGGATAGAGGATAGAGGATAGGATAGGATAGAGGATACGATAGGATAGAGGATAGGATAGGATAGAGGTTAGGTTGGATAGAGTATAGAATAGGATAGAGGATAGGATAGGATAGAGGTTAGGATAGGATTGAGGATAGTATAGGATAGAGGAAAGGATAGGATAGAGGATAGGATAGAGGATAGGATAGGATAGCGGATAGGATAGGATAGAGGATAGTATAGGATAGAGGATAGGATAGGATAGAGGATAGGATAGGATAGAGGATAGGATAGGATAGAGGATACGATAGGATAGAGGATAGGATAGGATAGAGGATAGGATAGGATAGAGGATAGGATAGGATAGAGGATAGGATAGGATTGAGGAAAGGATAGGATAGAGGATCGGATAGGTGATTGGATAGTATAGAGGATAGGATAGGATAGAGGATAGTATAGGATAGAGGATAGAATAGGATAGAGGATAGGATAGGATAGAGGATAGGATAGGATAGGATAGAGGATACGATATTATAGAGGATAGGATAGGATAGAGGATAGGATCGGATAGAGGATAGGATAGGGGATTGGATAGGATAGAGGAAAGGATAGGATAGAGGATAGGGTAGGATAGAGGATAGGATAGGATAGGATAGAGGATACGATATTATAGAGGATAGGATAGGTTAGAGGATAGGATCGGATAGAGGATAGGATAGGGGATTGGATAGGATAGAGGAAAGGATAGGATAGAGGATAGGGTAGGATAGAGGATAGGATAGGAAAGAGGATAGGATAGGATTGAGGATAGGATAGGATAGAGGATAGGATAGGATAGGATAGAGTATAGGATAGGATAGAGGATACGATATTATAGAGGATAGGATAGGATAGAGGAAACGATAGGGTATTGGATAGGATAGAGCATAGGATAAAGAATAGGATAGGATAGAGGATAGGATAGGGGATTGGATAGCATACGGGATTGGATAGGATAGAGGATAGGATACGATAGAGGATAGGATAGGATAGAGGATAGGATAGGGGATTGGATAGGATAGAGGATAGGATAGGATAGAGGATAGGATAGGATTGAGGATAGGATAGGATAGAGGAAAGGATAGGATAGAGGATCGGATAGGTGATTGGATAGTATAGAGGATAGGATAGGATAGAGGATAGTATAGGATAGAGGATAGGATAGGATAGAGGATAGGATAGGATAGAGGATAGGATTGGATAGGATAGAGGATAGGATACGATAGAAGATAGAATAGAATTGAGAATAGGATAGGATAGAGGATACGATATTATAGTGGCGAGGATCGAATAGAGGATAGGATAGCGGATAGGATAGGATAGAGTATAGAATAGGATAGAGTATAGGATAGGATAGAGGATAGAATAGGATTGAAGATAGGATAGGATAGAGGAAAGGATAGGATAGAGGATCGGATAGGTGATTGGATAGGATAGAGAATAAGATAGGATAGAGGATAGTATAGGATAGAGGATAGGATAGGATTGAGGATAGGATAGGATAGAGGATAGGATAGGATAGAGGATAGGATAGTATAGAGGATAGGATAGGATAGAGGATATGATAGGATAGAGGATAGTATAGGATAGAGGATAGGATAGGATAGAATATAGAATAGGATAGAGGATAGGATACTATAGAGGATAGGATAAGATAGAGGATAGGATAGGATAGAGGATACGATAGGATAGAGGATAGGATAGGATAGAGGATAGGATAGGATAGAGGATAGGATAGGATAGAGGATAGGATAGGATTGAGGATACGATAGGATAGAGGATACGATATTATAGAGGATAGGATAGGATAGAGGATAGGATAGGATAGAGGATGGATAGGATAGCGGATAGGATAGGATATAGGATTGGATAGGATAGAGGATAGGATACGATAGAGGATAGGATAGGATAGAGGATAGGATAGGGGATTGGATAGGATAGAGGATAGGATAGGATAGAGGATAGGGTAGGATTGAGGATAGGATAGGATAGAGGAAAGGATAGGATAGAGGATCGGATAGGTGATTGGATAGTATAGAGGATAGGATAGGATAGAGGATAGTATAGGATAGAGGATAGGATAGGATAGAGGATAGGATAGGATAGAGGATAGGATAGGATAGGATAGAGGATACGATATTATAGAGGATAGGATAGGATAGAGGATAGGATCGGATAGAGGATAGGATAGGATAGAGGATAGGATCGGATAGGTGATTGGATAGGATAGAGGATAGGATAGGATAGAGGATAGTATAGGATAGAGGATAGGATAGGATAGAGGATAGGATAGGATAGAGGATACGATATTATAGAGGATAGGATAGGATAGAGGAAATGATAGGGTATTGGATAGGATAGAGCATAGGATAAAGAATAGGATATGATAGAGGATAGGATAGGGGATTGGATAGCATACGGGATTGGATGGGATAGAGGATAGGATACGATAGAGGATAGGATAGGATGGAGGATAGGATAGGGGATTGGATAGGATAGAGTATAGGATAGGATAGGATAGAGGATACGATATTATAGAGGATAGGATAGGTTAGAGGATAGGATCGGATAGAGGATAGGATAGGGGATTGGATAGGATAGAGGAAAGGATAGGATAGAGGATAGGATAGGATAGAGGATAGGATATAGGATTGGATAGGTTAGAGGATAGGATACGATAGTGGATAGGATAGATGATAGGATAGGATAGAGGATAGGATAGGATAGAGGATAGGATATAGGATTGGATAGGTTAGAGGATAGGATACGATAGTGGATAGGATAGATGATAGGATAAGATAGAGGATAGGATAGGATGGAGGATAGGATAGGATAGAGAATACGATACGATAGAGTATAGGACATAGGATTGGATAGGATAGAGGATAGGATACGATAGAGGATAGAATAGAATTGAGAATAGGATAGGATAGAGGATACGATATTATAGTGGCGAGGATCGAATAGAGGATAGGATAGCGGATAGGATAGGATAGAGTATAGAATAGGATAGAGGATAGGATAGGATAGAGGATAGAATAGGATTGAAGATAGGATAGGATAGAGGAAAGGATAGGATAGAGGATCGGATAGGTGACTGGATAGGATAGAGGATAAGATAGGATAGAGAATAGTATAGGATAGAGGATAGGATAGGATAGGAGAGAGGATAGGATAGGATAGAGGATACGATAGGATAGAGGATAGGATAGGATAGAGGATAGGATAGGATAGAGGATAGAATAGGATAGAGGATAGGATAGGATTGAGGATAGGATAGGATATAGGATAGGATATTATAGAGGATAGGATAGGATAGAGGATAGGATAGTATAGAGGATAGGATAGGGTAGAGGATAGGATAGGATAGATGATAGGATAGGAAAGAGGATAGGATAGGATAGAGGATAGGATAGGATAGAGGATAGGATAGGGGATTGTATATAATAGAGGACAGGAGACGATAGAGGATAGGATAGAGGATAGGTTAGGGGATTGGATAGGATAGAGGATAGGATAGGATAGAGGATAGGATAGAGGATAGGATAGGATAGAGGATAGGATAGGATAGAGGATAGGATAGGATAGAGGATAGGATATTATAGAGGATAGGATAGGATAGAGGATGGGATAGGATAGCGGATAGGATAGGATATAGGATTGGATAGGATAGAGGATAGGATACGATAGAGGATAGGATAGGATAGAGGATAGAATAGGGGATTGGATAGGATAGAGGATAGGATAGGATAGAGCATAGGATAGGATTGAGGATAGGATAGGATAGAGGAAAGGATAGGATAGAGGATCGGATAGGTGATTGGATAGGATAGAGGATAGGATAGGATAGAGGATATTATAGGATAGAGGATAGGATAGGATAGAGGATATTATAGGATAGAGGATAGGATAGGATAGGATAGAGTATAGGATAGGATAGAGGATACGATATTATAGAGGATAGGATAGGATAGAGGAAACGATAGGGTATTGGATAGGATAGTGCATAGGATAAAGAATAGGATAGGATAGAGGATAGGATAGGGGATTGGATAGGATAGAGGATAGGATACGATAGAGGATAGGATAGGATGGAGGATAGGATAGGGGATTGGATAGTATAGAGTATAGGATACGATAGGATAGAGGATACGATATTATAGAGGATAGGATAGGATAGAGGATAGGATCGGATAGAGGATAGGATAGGGGATTGGATAGGATAGAGGAAAGGATAGGATAGAGGATATGATAGGATAGAGGATAGGATATAGGATTGGATAGGTTAGAGGATAGGATACGATAGTGGATAGGATAGATGATAGGATAGGATAGAGGATAGGATAGGGGATTGGATAGGATAGAGGATAGGATAGGATTGAGGATAGGATAGGATAGAGGATATTATAGGATAGAGGATAGGATAGGACAGGATAGAGTATAGGATTGGATAGAGGATACGATATTATAGAGGATAGGATAGGATAGAGGAAACGATAGGGTATTGGATAGGATAGAGCATAGGATAAAGAATAGGATAGGATAGAGGATAGGATAGGGGATTGGATAGCATACGGGATTGGATAGGATAGAGGATAGGATAGGATAGAGGATAGGATAGGATAGAGGATAGAGGATAGGATAGGATAGAGGATACGATAGGATAGAGGATAGGATAGGATAGAGGTTAGGTTGGATAGAGTATAGAATAGGATAGAGGATAGGATAGGATAGAGGTTAGGATAGGATTGAGGATAGTATAGGATAGAGGAAAGGATAGGATAGAGGATAGGATAGAGGATAGGATAGGATAGCGGATAGGATAGGATAGAGGATAGTATAGGATAGAGGATAGGATAGGATAGAGGATAGGATAGGATAGAGGATAGGATAGGATAGAGGATACGATAGGATAGAGGATAGGATAGGATAGAGGATAGGATAGGATAGAGGATAGGATAGGATAGAGGATAGGATAGGATTGAGGATAGGATAGGATAGAGGATACGATATTATAGAGGATAGGATAGGATAGAGGATAGGATAGGATAGAGGATGGGATAGGATAGCGGATAGGGTAGGATATAGGATTGGATAGGATAGAGGATAGGATACGATAGAGGATAGGATAGGATAGAGGATAGGATAGGGGATTGGATAGGATAGAGGATAGGATAGGATAGAGGATAGGATAGGAAAGAGGATAGGATAGGATAGAGGATAGGATAGGATAGAGGATAGGATAGAGGATAGGATAGGATAGGATAGAGGATAGGATAGGATAGAGGATAGGATAGGATAGAGGATAGAGGATAGGATAGGATAGAGGATACGATAGGATAGAGGATAGGATAGGATAGAGGTTAGGTTGGATAGAGTATAGAATAGGATAGAGGATAGGATAGGATAGAGGTTAGGATAGGATTGAGGATAGTATAGGATAGAGGAAAGGATAGGATAGAGGATAGGATAGAGGATAGGATAGGATAGCGGATAGGATAGGATAGAGGATAGTATAGGATAGAGGATAGGATAGGATAGAGGATAGGATAGGATAGAGGATAGGATAGGATAGAGGATACGATAGGATAGAGGATAGGATAGGATAGAGGATAGGATAGGATAGAGGATAGGATAGGATAGAGGATAGGATAGGATTGAGGAAAGGATAGGATAGAGGATCGGATAGGTGATTGGATAGTATAGAGGATAGGATAGGATAGAGGATAGTATAGGATAGAGGATAGAATAGGATAGAGGATAGGATAGGATAGAGGATAGGATAGGATAGGATAGAGGATACGATATTATAGAGGATAGGATAGGATAGAGGATAGGATCGGATAGAGGATAGGATAGGGGATTGGATAGGATAGAGGAAAGGATAGGATAGAGGATAGGGTAGGATAGAGGATAGGATAGGATAGGATAGAGGATACGATATTATAGAGGATAGGATAGGTTAGAGGATAGGATCGGATAGAGGATAGGATAGGGGATTGGATAGGATAGAGGAAAGGATAGGATAGAGGATAGGGTAGGATAGAGGATAGGATAGGAAAGAGGATAGGATAGGATTGAGGATAGGATAGGATAGAGGATAGGATAGGATAGGATAGAGTATAGGATAGGATAGAGGATACGATATTATAGAGGATAGGATAGGATAGAGGAAACGATAGGGTATTGGATAGGATAGAGCATAGGATAAAGAATAGGATAGGATAGAGGATAGGATAGGGGATTGGATAGCATACGGGATTGGATAGGATAGAGGATAGGATACGATAGAGGATAGGATAGGATAGAGGATAGGATAGGGGATTGGATAGGATAGAGGATAGGATAGGATAGAGGATAGGATAGGATTGAGGATAGGATAGGATAGAGGAAAGGATAGGATAGAGGATCGGATAGGTGATTGGATAGTATAGAGGATAGGATAGGATAGAGGATAGTATAGGATAGAGGATAGGATAGGATAGAGGATAGGATAGGATAGAGGATAGGATTGGATAGGATAGAGGATAGGATACGATAGAAGATAGAATAGAATTGAGAATAGGATAGGATAGAGGATACGATATTATAGTGGCGAGGATCGAATAGAGGATAGGATAGCGGATAGGATAGGATAGAGTATAGAATAGGATAGAGTATAGGATAGGATAGAGGATAGAATAGGATTGAAGATAGGATAGGATAGAGGAAAGGATAGGATAGAGGATCGGATAGGTGATTGGATAGGATAGAGAATAAGATAGGATAGAGGATAGTATAGGATAGAGGATAGGATAGGATTGAGGATAGGATAGGATAGAGGATAGGATAGGATAGAGGATAGGATAGTATAGAGGATAGGATAGGATAGAGGATATGATAGGATAGAGGATAGTATAGGATAGAGGATAGGATAGGATAGAATATAGAATAGGATAGAGGATAGGATACTATAGAGGATAGGATAAGATAGAGGATAGGATAGGATAGAGGATACGATAGGATAGAGGATAGGATAGGATAGAGGATAGGATAGGATAGAGGATAGGATAGGATAGAGGATAGGATAGGATTGAGGATACGATAGGATAGAGGATACGATATTATAGAGGATAGGATAGGATAGAGGATAGGATAGGATAGAGGATGGATAGGATAGCGGATAGGATAGGATATAGGATTGGATAGGATAGAGGATAGGATACGATAGAGGATAGGATAGGATAGAGGATAGGATAGGGGATTGGATAGGATAGAGGATAGGATAGGATAGAGGATAGGGTAGGATTGAGGATAGGATAGGATAGAGGAAAGGATAGGATAGAGGATCGGATAGGTGATTGGATAGTATAGAGGATAGGATAGGATAGAGGATAGTATAGGATAGAGGATAGGATAGGATAGAGGATAGGATAGGATAGAGGATAGGATAGGATAGGATAGAGGATACGATATTATAGAGGATAGGATAGGATAGAGGATAGGATCGGATAGAGGATAGGATAGGATAGAGGATAGGATCGGATAGGTGATTGGATAGGATAGAGGATAGGATAGGATAGAGGATAGTATAGGATAGAGGATAGGATAGGATAGAGGATAGGATAGGATAGAGGATACGATATTATAGAGGATAGGATAGGATAGAGGAAATGATAGGGTATTGGATAGGATAGAGCATAGGATAAAGAATAGGATATGATAGAGGATAGGATAGGGGATTGGATAGCATACGGGATTGGATGGGATAGAGGATAGGATACGATAGAGGATAGGATAGGATGGAGGATAGGATAGGGGATTGGATAGGATAGAGTATAGGATAGGATAGGATAGAGGATACGATATTATAGAGGATAGGATAGGTTAGAGGATAGGATCGGATAGAGGATAGGATAGGGGATTGGATAGGATAGAGGAAAGGATAGGATAGAGGATAGGATAGGATAGAGGATAGGATATAGGATTGGATAGGTTAGAGGATAGGATACGATAGTGGATAGGATAGATGATAGGATAGGATAGAGGATAGGATAGGATAGAGGATAGGATATAGGATTGGATAGGTTAGAGGATAGGATACGATAGTGGATAGGATAGATGATAGGATAAGATAGAGGATAGGATAGGATGGAGGATAGGATAGGATAGAGAATACGATACGATAGAGTATAGGACATAGGATTGGATAGGATAGAGGATAGGATACGATAGAGGATAGAATAGAATTGAGAATAGGATAGGATAGAGGATACGATATTATAGTGGCGAGGATCGAATAGAGGATAGGATAGCGGATAGGATAGGATAGAGTATAGAATAGGATAGAGGATAGGATAGGATAGAGGATAGAATAGGATTGAAGATAGGATAGGATAGAGGAAAGGATAGGATAGAGGATCGGATAGGTGACTGGATAGGATAGAGGATAAGATAGGATAGAGAATAGTATAGGATAGAGGATAGGATAGGATAGGAGAGAGGATAGGATAGGATAGAGGATACGATAGGATAGAGGATAGGATAGGATAGAGGATAGGATAGGATAGAGGATAGAATAGGATAGAGGATAGGATAGGATTGAGGATAGGATAGGATATAGGATAGGATATTATAGAGGATAGGATAGGATAGAGGATAGGATAGTATAGAGGATAGGATAGGGTAGAGGATAGGATAGGATAGATGATAGGATAGGAAAGAGGATAGGATAGGATAGAGGATAGGATAGGATAGAGGATAGGATAGGGGATTGTATATAATAGAGGACAGGAGACGATAGAGGATAGGATAGAGGATAGGTTAGGGGATTGGATAGGATAGAGGATAGGATAGGATAGAGGATAGGATAGAGGATAGGATAGGATAGAGGATAGGATAGGATAGAGGATAGGATAGGATAGAGGATAGGATATTATAGAGGATAGGATAGGATAGAGGATGGGATAGGATAGCGGATAGGATAGGATATAGGATTGGATAGGATAGAGGATAGGATACGATAGAGGATAGGATAGGATAGAGGATAGAATAGGGGATTGGATAGGATAGAGGATAGGATAGGATAGAGCATAGGATAGGATTGAGGATAGGATAGGATAGAGGAAAGGATAGGATAGAGGATCGGATAGGTGATTGGATAGGATAGAGGATAGGATAGGATAGAGGATATTATAGGATAGAGGATAGGATAGGATAGAGGATATTATAGGATAGAGGATAGGATAGGATAGGATAGAGTATAGGATAGGATAGAGGATACGATATTATAGAGGATAGGATAGGATAGAGGAAACGATAGGGTATTGGATAGGATAGTGCATAGGATAAAGAATAGGATAGGATAGAGGATAGGATAGGGGATTGGATAGGATAGAGGATAGGATACGATAGAGGATAGGATAGGATGGAGGATAGGATAGGGGATTGGATAGTATAGAGTATAGGATACGATAGGATAGAGGATACGATATTATAGAGGATAGGATAGGATAGAGGATAGGATCGGATAGAGGATAGGATAGGGGATTGGATAGGATAGAGGAAAGGATAGGATAGAGGATAGGATAGGATAGAGGATAGGATATAGGATTGGATAGGTTAGAGGATAGGATACGATAGTGGATAGGATAGATGATAGGATAGGATAGAGGATAGGATAGGGGATTGGATAGGATAGAGGATAGGATAGGATTGAGGATAGGATAGGATAGAGGATATTATAGGATAGAGGATAGGATAGGACAGGATAGAGTATAGGATTGGATAGAGGATACGATATTATAGAGGATAGGATAGGATAGAGGAAACGATAGGGTATTGGATAGGATAGAGCATAGGATAAAGAATAGGATAGGATAGAGGATAGGATAGGGGATTGGATAGCATACGGGATTGGATAGGATAGAGGATAGGATAGGATAGAGGATAGGATAGGGGATTGGATAGGAAAGAGTATAGGATAGGATAGGATAGAGGATACGATATTATAGAGGATAGGATAGGATAGAGGATAGGATCGGATAGAGGATAGGATAGGGGATTGGATAGGATAGAGGAAAGGATAGGATAGAGGATAGGATAGGATAGCGGATAGGATAGGGGATTGGATAGGATACAGGATAGGATAGGATAGAGGATAGGATAGGAATGAGGATAGGAAAAGATAGAGGATCGGATAGGATGGCATAGAATATAGAATAGGATAGAATATAGAATAGGATAGAGGATAGGATAGGATAGAGGATAGGATAGGATTGAGGATAGGATAGGATAGAGGATAGGATAGGATTGAGGATAGGATAGGATAGAGGATAGGATATTATAGAGGATAGGATAGGACAGAGGATAGGATAGGATAGAGGATAGGATAGTATAGAGGATAGGATAGGATAGAGGATAGGATAGGATAGATGATAGGATAGGAAAGAGGATAGGATAGGATAGAGGATAGGATAGGATAGAGGATAGGATAGGGGATTGTATAGGATAGAGGACAGGAGACGATAGAGGATAGGATAGAGGATAGGTTAGGGGATTGGATAGGATAGAGGATAGGATAGGATAGAGGATATGATAGAGGATAGGAAAGGATAGAGGATAGGATAGGATAGAGGATAGGATAGGATAGAGGATAGGATAGGATAGAGGATAGGATAGGATAGAGGATAGGATAGGATAGAGGATAGGATAGGATAGAGGATAGGATAGGATAGAGGATAGGATAGGGGATTGGATAGGATAGAGGATAGGATAGGATAGAGGATAGGATAGGATTGAGGATAGGATAGGATAGAGGAAAGGATAGGTGAGAGGATCGGATAGGTGATTGGATAGTATAGAGGATAGGATAGGATAGAGGATAGTATAGGATAGAGGATAGGATAGGATAGAGGATAGGATAGGATAGAGGATAGAATACGATAGAGGATAGGATATTATAGAGGATAGGATAGGATAGAGGATAGGATAGGATAGAGGATAGGATAGGATAGAGGATAGGATAGGATAGAGGATAGGATAGGATAGAGGCTAGGATAGGATAGAGGATAGGATAGGATAGAGGATAGGATAGGATAGAGGATAGGATAGGATAGAGGATAGGATAGGATAGAGGATAGGATAGGATAGAGGATATGATAGGATAGAGGATCGGATAGGATAGAGGATAGGATAGGATAGAGGATAGAATACGATAGAGGATAGGATATTATAGAGGATAGGATAGGATAGAGGATAGGATAGGATAGAGGATAGGATAGGATAGAGGATATGATAGGATAGAGGATCGGATAGGATAGAGGATAGGATAGGATAGAGGATAGAATACGATAGAGGATAGGATATTATAGAGGATAGGATAGGATAGAGAATAGGATAGGATAGAGGATACGATAGGATAGAGGATAGGATAGGATAGAGGATAGGATAGGATAGAGGATAGGATAGGATAGAGGATAGGATAGGATAGAGGATAGGATAGGATAGAGGATAGGATAGGATAGAGGATAGGGTAGGATAGAGGATATGATAGGATAGAGGATAGGATAGGATAGAGGATAGGATAGGATAGAGGATAGGATAGGATAGAGGATATGATAGGATAGAGGATAGGATAGGATAGAGAATAGGATAGGATAGAGGATACGATAGGATAGAGGATAGAATACGATAGAGGATAGGATATTATAGAGGATAGGATAGGATAGAGGATAGGATAGGATAGAGGATAGGATAGGATAGAGGATAGGATACGATAGAGGATAGGATAGGATAGAGGATAGGATATAGGATTGGATAAGATAGAGGATAGGATACGATAGTGGATAGGATAGATGATAGGATAGGATAGAAGATAGGATAGGATAGAGGATAGGATAGGATAGAGGATAGGATAGAGGATAGGATAGTGGATTGTATAGGATAGAGGATAGGATAGGATAGAGGATAGGATACGATAGAGGATAGGATATTATAGAGGATAGGATAGGATAGAGGATAGGATAGGATAGAGGATAGGATAGGATAGAGGATAGGATAGGATAGAGGATAGGATAGGATAGAGGATAGGATAGGATAGTGGATAGGATAGGACAGAGGATATGATAGGATAGAGGATCGGATAGGATAGAGGATCGGATAGGATAGAGGATAGGATAGGATAGAGGATAGAATACGATAGAGGATAGGATATTATAGAGGATAGGATAGGATAGAGGATAGGATAGGATAGAGGATAGGATAGGATAGAGGATATGATAGGATAGAGGATCGGATAGGATAGAGGATAGGATAGGATAGAGGATAGAATACGATAGAGGATAGGATATTATAGAGGATAGGATAGGATAGAGAATAGGATAGGATAGAGGATAGGATAGGATAGAGGATAGGATAGGATAGAGGATAGGATAGGATAGAGGATAGGATAGGATAGAGGATAGGATAGGATAGGATAAAGGATAGGATAGGATAGAGGATAGGATAGGATTGAGGATAGTATAGGATAGAGGAAAGGATAGGATAGAGGATAGGATAGGATAGAGGATAGGATAGGATAGAGGATATGATAGGATAGAGGATCGGATAGGATAGAGGATAGGATAGGATAGAGGATAGAATACGATAGAGGATAGGATATTATAGAGGATAGGATAGGATAGAGGATAGGATAGGATAGAGGATAGGATAGGATAGAGGATAGGATAGGATAGAGGATATGATAGGATGGAGGACCGGATAGGGGATTGGATAGGATAGAGGATAGGATAGGATAGAGGATAGGATAGGATTGAGGATAGTATAGGATAGAGGAAAGGATAGGATAGAGGATCGGATAGGTGATTGGATAGGATAGAGGATAGGATAGGATAGAGGATAGTATAGGATAGAGGATAGGATAGCATAGAGGATAGGATAGGATAGAGGATAGGATAGGGTAGAGGATATGATAGGATAGAGCATCGGATAGGATAGAGGATTGGATAGGATAGGATAGAGGATAGGATAGGATAGAGGATAGGATAGGATAGAGGATAGGATAGGATAGAGGATAGGATAGGATAGAGGATAGGATAGGATAGAGGATAGGATAGGATAGAGGATAGGATAGGATAGAGGATAGGATAGGATAGAGGATAGGATAGGATAGAGGATAGGATAGGATGGAGGATAGGATAGGATAGAGGATAGGATAGGATAGAGGATAGGATAGGATAGAGGATAGGATAGGATAGAGGATAGGATAGGATAGAGGATAGGATAGGATAGAGGATAGGATAGGATAGAGGATAGGATAGGATAGAGGATAGGATAGGATAGAGGATAGGATAGGATAGAGGATATGATAGGATAGAGGATCGGATAGGATAGAGGATCGGATAGGATAGAGGATAGGATAGGATAGAGGATAGGATAGGATAGAGGATAGGATAGGATAGAGGATAGGATAGGATAGAGGATAGGATACGATAGAGGATAGGATAGGATAGAGGATAGGATATAGGATTGGATAGGATAGAGGATAGGATACGATAGTGGATAGGATAGATGATAGGATAGGATAGAAGATAGGATAGGATAGAGGATAGGATAGAGGATAGGATAGTGGATTGTATAGGATAGAGGATAGGATAGGATAGAGGATAGGATACGATAGAGGATAGGATATTATAGAGGATAGGATAGGATAGAGGATAGGATAGGATAGAGGATAGGATAGGATAGAGGATAGGATAGGATAGAGGATAGGATACGATAGAGGATAGGATCGGATAGAGGATAGGATAGGGGATTGTATAGGATAGAGGACAGGAGACGATAGAGGATAGGATAGGTTAGACGATAGGATAGGATAGAGGATAGGATAGGATAGAGGATAGGATAGGATAGAGGATAGGATAGAGGATAGGATAGAGGATAGGATAGGATAGGGGATAGGATAGGATAGAGGATAGGATAGGATAGAGGATAGGATAGGATAGAGGATAGGATAGGATAGATGATAGGATAGGATAGAGGATAGGATAGGATAGAGGATAGGATAGGATAGAGGATAGGATAGGATAGAGGATAGGATAGGATAGAGGATAGGATAGGATAGAGGATAGGATAGGATAGAGGATAGGATATAGGATTGGATAGGATAGAGGATAGGATACGATAGTGGATAGGATAGATGATAGGATAGGATAGAAGATAGGATAGGATAGAGGATAGGATAGGATAGAGGATAGGATAGAGGATAGGATAGTGGATTGTATAGGATAGAGGATAGGATAGGATAGAGGATAGGATAGTGGATTGTATAGGATAGAGGATAGGATAGGATAGAGGATAGGATACGATAGAGGATAGGATATTATAGAGGATAGGATAGGAAAGAGGATAGGATAGGATAGAGGATAGTATAGGATAGTGAATAGGATAGCATAGAGGATAGGATAGAGGATTGGATAGGATAGAGTATAGGATACGATAGAGGATAGGATCGGATAGAGGATAGGATAGGGGATTGTATAGGATAGAGGACAGGAGACGATAGAGGATAGGATAGGTTAGACGATAGGATAGGATAGAGGATAGGATAGGATAGAGGATAGGATAGAGGATAGGATAGAGGATAGGATAGAGGATAGGATAGGATAGAGGATAGAATAGGATAGAGGATAGGATAGGATTGAGGATAGGATAGGATAGAGGATAGGATATTATAGAGGATAGGATAGGATAGAGGATAAGATAGGATAGAGGATAGGATAGGATAGAGGATTGGATAGGATAGGATAGAGGATAGGATAGGATAGAGGATATGATAGGATAGAGGATCGGATAGGGGATTGGATAGGATAGAGGATAGGATAGGATAGAGGATAGGATAGGATTGAGGATAGTATAGGATAGAGGAAAGGATAGGATAGAGGATCGGATAGGTGATTGGATAGGATAGAGGATAGGATAGGATAGAGGATAGGATAGGATTCAGGATAGTATAGGATAGAGGATAGGATAGGATAGAGTATAAGATAGGATAGAGGATAGGATAGGATAGAGGATAGGATAGGATAGAGGATAGGATAGGATAGAGGATAGTATAGGATAGAGGATAGGATACGATAGAGGATAGGATAGGATAGAGGATAGGATAGGGGATTGGATAGGATAGAGGATAGGATAGGATTGAGGATAGGATAGGATAGAGGAAAGGATAGGATAGAGGATCGGATAGGTGATTGGATAGGATAGAGGATAGGATAGGATAGAGGATAGTATAGGATAGAGGATATTATAGGATAGAGGATAGGATAGGATAGGATAGAGTATAGGATAGGATAGAGGATACGATATTATAGAGGATAGGATAGGATAGAGGAAACGATAGGGTATTGGATAGGATAGAGCATAGGATAAAGAATAGGATAGGATAGTTGATAGGATAGGGGATTGGATAGCATACGGGATTGGATAGGATAGAGGATAGGATACGATAGAGGATAGGATAGGATGGAGGATAGGATAGGGGATTGGATAGGATAGAGGAAAGGATAGGATAGAGGATAGGATAGGATAGAGGATAGGATATAGGATTGGATAGGTTAGAGGATAGGATACGATAGTGGATAGGATAGAGGATAGGATAGGATAGAGGATAGGATAGGGGATTGGATAGGATAGAGGATAGGATAGGATAGAGGATAGGATAGGATTGAAGATAGGATAGGATAGAGGAAAGGATAGGTTAGAGGATCGGATAGGTGATTGGATAGGATAGAGGATAGGATAGGATAGAGGATAGTATAGGATAGAGGATAGGATAGGATAGAGGATAGGATAGGATTGAGGATAGGATAGGATAGAGTATAGGATAGGATAGAGGATACGATATTATAGAGGATAGGATAGGATAGAGTAAACGATACGGTATTGGATAGGATAGAGTATAGGATAAAGAAGAGGATAGGATAGAGGATAGGATAGGGGATTGGATAGCATACGGGATTGGATAGGATAGAGGATAGGATACGATAGAGGATAGGATAGGATGGAGGATAGGATAGGGGATTGGATAGGATAGAGTATAGGATAGGATAGGATAGAGGATACGATATTATAGAGGATAGGATAGGATAGAGGATAGGATCGGATAGAGGATAGGATAGGATAGAGGATAGGATAGGATAGAGGATAGTATAGTATAGAGGATAGGATAGGATAGAGGATAGGATAGGATAGGATAGAGGATAGGATAGGATAGAGGATAGGATAGGATAGAGGATAGGATAGGATAGAGGATAGGATAGGATAGAGGATAGGATAGGATAGAGGATAGGATAGGATAGAGGATAGGATAGGATAGAGGATAGGATAGGATAGAGGATAGGATAGGATAGAGGATAGGATAGGATAGAGGATAGGATAGGATAGAGGATAGGATAGGATAGAGGATAGGATAGGATAGAGGATAGAATACGATAGAGGATAGGATATTATAGAGGATAGGATAGGATAGAGGATAGGATAGGATAGAGGATAGGATAGGATAGAGGATAGGATAGGATAGAGGATAGGATAGGATAGAGGATAGGATAGGATAGAGGATAGGATAGGATAGGATAGAGGATAGGATAGGATAGAGGATAGGATAGGATAGAGGATAGGATAGGATAGAGGATAGGATAGGATAGAGGATAGGATAGGATAGAGGATAGGATAGGATAGAGGATAGGATAGGATAGAGGATATGATAGGATAGAGGATCGGATAGGATAGAGGATAGGATAGGATAGAGGATAGGATAGGATAGAGGATAGGATAGGATAGAGGATAGGATAGGATAGAGGATAGGATAGGATAGAGGATAGGATAGGATAGGATAGAGTATAGGATAGGATAGAGGATACGATATTATAGAGGATAGGATAGGATAGAGGAAACGATAGGGTATTGGATAGGATAGAGCATAGGATAAAGAATAGGATAGGATAGAGGATAGGATAGGGGATTGGATAGCATACGGGATTGGATAGGATAGAGGATAGGATACGATAGAGGATAGGATAGGATGGAGGATAGGATAGGGGATTGGATAGGATAGAGGAAAGGATAGGATAGAGGATAGGATAGGATAGAGGATAGGATATAGGATTGGATAGGTTAGAGGATAGGATACGATAGTGGATAGGATAGATGATAGGATAGGATAGAGGATAGGATAGGATAGAGGATAGGATAGGGGATTGGATAGGATAGAGGATAGGATAGGATAGAGGATAGGATAGGATTGAGGATAGGATAGGATAGAGGAAAGGATAGGATAGAGGATCGGATAGGTGATTGGATAGGATAGAGGATAGGATAGGATAGAGGATAGTATAGGATAGAGGATAGGATAGGATAGAGGATAGGATAGGATTGAGGATAGGATAGGATAGAGGAAAGGATAGGATAGAGGATCGGATAGGTGATTGGATAGGATAGAGGATAGGATAGGATAGAGGATAGTATAGGATAGAGGATATTATAGGATAGAGGATAGGATAGGATAGGATAGAGTATAGGATAGGATAGAGGATACGATATTATAGAGGATAGGATAGGATAGAGGAAACGATACGGTATTGGATAGGATAGAGCATAGGATAAAGAAGAGGATAGGATAGAGGATAGGATAGGATAGAGGATAGGATAGAGGATAGGATAGTGGATTGTATAGGATAGAGGATAGGATAGGATAGAGGATAGGATACGATAGAGGATAGGATATTATAGAGGATAGGATAGGATAGAGGATAGGATAGGATAGAGGATAGGATAGGATAGAGGATAGGATAGGATAGAGGATAGGATAGGATAGAGGATAGGATAGGATAGAGGATAGTATAGGATAGTGAATAGGATAGCATAGAGGATAGGATAGGGGATTGGATAGGATAGAGTATAGGATACGATACAGGATAGGATCGGATAGAGGATAGGATAGGGGATTGTATAGGATAGAGGACAGGAGACGATAGAGGATAGGATAGGTTAGACGATAGGATAGGATAGAGGATAGGATAGGATAGAGGATAGGATAGGATAGAGGATAGGATAGAGGATAGGATAGAGGATAGGATAGAGGATAGGATAGGATAGAGGATAGGATAGGATAGAGGATAGGATAGGATAGAGGATAGGATAGGATAGAGGATAGGATAGGATAGAGTATAGGATAGGATAGAGGATAGGATAGGATAGAGGATAGGATATAGGATTGGATAGGATAGAGGATACGATACGATAGTGGATAGGATAGATGATAGGATAGGATAGAAGATAGGATCGGATAGAGGATAGGATAGGATAGAGGATAGGATAGAGGATAGGATAGAGGATAGGATAGTGGATTGTATAGGATAGAGGATAGGATAGGATAGAGGATAGGATACGATAGAGGATAGGATATTATAGAGGATAGGATAGGATAGAGGATAGGATAGGATAGAGGATAGGATAGGATAGAGGATAGGATAGGATAGAGGATAGGATAGGATAGAGGATAGTATAGGATAGTGAATAAGATAGCATAGAGGATAGGATAGAGGATTGGATAGGATAGAGGATAGGATAGGATAGAGGATAGGATAGGATTGAGGATAGTATAGGATAGAGGAAAGGATAGGATAGAGGATCGGATAGGTGATTGGATAGGATAGAGGATAGGATAGGATAGAGGATAGGATAGGATTCAGGATAGTATAGGATAGAGGATAGGATAGGATAGAGTATAAGATAGGATAGAGGATAGGATAGGATAGAGGATAGGATAGGATAGAGGATATGATAGGATAGAGGATAGGATAGGATAGAGGATAGTATAGGATAGAGGATAGGATAGCATAGAGGATAGGATATACAGAGGATAGGATAGGATACAGGATAGGATAGGATAGAGGATAGAGGATAGAATACGATAGAGGATAGGATATTATAGAGGATAGGATAGGATAGAGGATAGGATAGGATAGAGGATAGGATAGGATAGAGGATAGGATAGGATAGAGGATAGGATAGGATAGAGGATAGGATAGGATAGAGGATAGGATAGGATAGAGGATAGGATAGGATAGAGGATAGGATAGGATAGAGGATAGGATATAGGATTGGATAGGATAGAGGATAGGATACGATAGTGGATAGGATAGATGATAGGATAGGATAGAAGATAGGATAGGATAGAGGATAGGATAGGATAGAGGATAGGATAGAGGATAGGATAGTGGATTGTATAGGATAGAGGATAGGATACGATAGAGGATAGGATATTATAGAGGATAGGATAGGATAGAGGATAGGATAGGATAGAGGATAGGATAGGATAGAGGATAGGATAGGATAGAGGATAGGATAGGATAGAGGATAGTATAGGATAGTGAATAGGATAGCATAGAGGATAGGATAGGGGATTGTATAGGATAGAGGACAGGAGACGATAGAGGATACGATAGGATAGAGGATAGGATAGGATAGAGGATAGGATAGGATAGAGGATAGGATAGGATAGGGGATCGGATAGGATAGAGGATAGGATAGGATAGGATAGAGGATAGGATAGGATAGAGGATAGGATAGGATAGAGGATAGGATAGGATAGAGGATATGATAGGATAAAGGATCGGATAGGATAGAGGATAGGATAGGATTGAGGATAGTATAGGATAGAGGAAAGGATAGGATAGAGGATCGGATAGGTGATTGGATAGGATAGAGGATAGGATAGGATAGAGGATAGGATAGGATTCAGGATAGTATAGGATAGAGGATAGGATAGGATAGAGGATATGATAGGATAGAGGATCGGATAGGATAGAGGATAGGATAGGATAGAGGATAGGATAGGATAGAGGATATGATAGGATAGAGGATCGGATAGGATAGAGGATAGGATAGGATAGAGGATAGAATACGATAGAGGATAGGATATTATAGAGGATAGGATAGGATAGAGGATAGGATAGGATAGAGGATAGGATAGGATAGAGGATAGGATAGGATAGAGGATAGGATAGGATAGAGGATAGGATAGGATAGAGGATAGGATAGGATAGAGGATAGGATAGGATAGAGGATAGGATAGGATAGAGGATAGGTTAGGATAGAGGATAGGATAGGATAGAGGATAGGATAGGATAGAGGATAGGATAGGATAGAGGATAGGATAGGATAGAGGATAGGATAGGATAGAGGATAGGATAGGATAGAGGATAGGATAGGATAGAGGATAGGATAGGATAGAGGATAGGATAGGATAGAGGATAGGATAGGATAGAGGATAGGATATAGGATTGGATAGGATAGAGGATACGATACGATAGTGGATAGGATAGATGATAGGATAGGATAGAAGATAGGATAGGATAGAGGATAGGATAGGATAGAGGATAGGATAGAGGATAGGATAGAGGATTCGATAGTGGATTGTATAGGATAGAGGATAGGATAGGATAGAGGATAGAATACGATAGAGGATAGGACATTATAGATGATAGGATAGGACAGAGGATAGGATACGATAGAGGATAGGATAGGATAGAGGATAGGATAGGATAGAGGATAGGATAGGATAGAGGATAGGATAGGATAGAGGATAAGATAGGATAGAGGATAGGATAGGATAGAGGATAGGATAGGATAGAGGATAGGATAGGATAGAGGATAGGATAGGATAGAGGATAGGATAGGATAGAGGATAGGATAGGATAGAGGATAGGATAGGATAGAGGATAGGATATAGGATTGGATAGGATAGAGGATACGATACGATAGTGGATAGGATAGATGATAGGATAGGATAGAAGATAGGATAGGATAGAGGATAGGATAGGATAGAGGATAGGATAGAGGATAGGATAGTGGATTGTATAGGATAGAGGATAGGATAGGATAGAGGATAGGATACGATAGAGGATAGGATATTATAGAGGATAGGATAGGATAGAGGATAGGATAGGATAGAGGATAGGATAGGATAGAGGATAGGATAGGATAGAGGATAGGATAGGATAGAGGATAGGATAGGATAGAGGATAGGATATAGGATTGGATAGGATAGAGGATACGATACGATAGTGGATAGGATAGATGATAGGATAGGATAGAAGATAGGATAGGATAGAGGATAGGATAGGATAGAGGATAGGATAGAGGATAGGATAGAGGATTCGATAGTGGATTGTATAGGATAGAGGATAGGATAGGATAGAGGATAGAATACGATAGAGGATAGGACATTATAGATGATAGGATAGGACAGAGGATAGGATACGATAGAGGATAGGATAGGATAGAGGATAGGATAGGATAGAGGATAGGATAGGATAGAGGATAGGATAGGATAGAGGATAAGATAGGATAGAGGATAGGATAGGATAGAGGATAGGATAGGATAGAGGATAGGATAGGATAGAGGATAGGATAGGATAGAGGATAGGATAGGATAGAGGATAGGATAGGATAGAGGATAGGATAGGATAGAGGATAGGATATAGGATTGGATAGGATAGAGGATACGATACGATAGTGGATAGGATAGATGATAGGATAGGATAGAAGATAGGATAGGATAGAGGATAGGATAGGATAGAGGATAGGATAGAGGATAGGATAGTGGATTGTATAGGATAGAGGATAGGATAGGATAGAGGATAGGATACGATAGAGGATAGGATATTATAGAGGATAGGATAGGATAGAGGATAGGATAGGATAGAGGATAGGATAGGATAGAGGATAGGATAGGATAGAGGATAGGATAGGATAGAGGATAGTATAGGATAGTGAATAGGATAGCATAGAGGATAGGATAGGGGATTGGATAGGGTAGAGTATAGGATACGATAGAGGATAGGATCGGATAGAGGATAGGATAGGGGATTGTATAGGATAGAGGACAGGAGACGATAGAGGATAGGATAGGTTAGACGATAGGATAGGATAGAGGATAGGATAGGATAGAGGATAGGATAGGATAGAGGATAGGATAGAGGATAGGATAGAGGATAGGATAGAGGATAGGATAGAGGATAGGATAGGATAGAGGATAGGATAGGATAGAGGATAGGATAGGATAGAGGATAGGATAGGATAGAGGATAGGATAGGATAGAGGATAGGATAGGATAGAGGATAGGATAGGATAGAGGATAGGATATAGGATTGGATAGGATAGAGGATACGATACGATAGTGGATAGGATAGATGATAGGATAGGATAGAAGATAGGATAGGATAGAGGATAGGATAGGATAGAGGATAGGATAGAGGATAGGATAGAGGATAGGATAGTGGATTGTATAGGATAGAGGATAGGATAGGATAGAGGATAGGATACGATAGAGGATAGGATATTATAGAGGATAGGATAGGATAGAGGATAGGATAGGATAGAGGATAGGATAGGATAGAGGATAGGATAGGATAGAGGATAGGATAGGATAGAGGATAGTATAGGATAGTGAATAAGATAGCATAGAGGATAGGATAGAGGATTGGATAGGATAGAGGATAGGATAGGATAGAGGATAGGATAGGATTGAGGATAGTATAGGATAGAGGAAAGGATAGGATAGAGGATCGGATAGGTGATTGGATAGGATAGAGGATAGGATAGGATAGAGGATAGGATAGGATTCAGGATAGTATAGGATAGAGGATAGGATAGGATAGAGTATAAGATAGGATAGAGGATAGGATAGGATAGAGGATAGGATAGGATAGAGGATATGATAGGATAGAGGATAGGATAGGATAGAGGATAGTATAGGATAGAGGATAGGATAGGATAGAGGATAGGATAGGTTAGAGGATAGGATATTATAGAGGATAGGATAGAGGATAGGATAGGATAGAGGATAGGATAGGATAGAGGATAGGATAGGATAGAGGATCGGATAGGATAGAGGATAGGATAGGATAGAGGATAGGATAGAGGATAGGATAGGATAGAGGATAGGATAGGATAGAGGATAGGATATTATAGAGGATAGGATAGATGATAGGATAGGATAGAGGATAGGATAGGATAGAGGATAGGATAGGATAGAGGATCGGATAGGATAGAGGATAGGATAGGATAGGATAGAGGATAGGATAGGATAGAGGATAGGATAGGATAGAGGATAGGATAGAGGATAGGATAGAGGATAGGATATGATAGGATAGAGGATAGGATAGGATAGAGGATAGGATAGGATAGAGGATAGGATAGGATAGAGGATAGGATAGGATAGAGGATAGGATAGGGTAGAGGATATGATAGGATAGAGGATCGGATAGGATAGAGGATAGGATAAGATAGGATAGAGGATAGGATAGGATAGAGGATAGGATAGGATAGAGGATAGGATAGGATACAGGATAGGATAGGATAGAGGATAGGATATTATAGAGGATAGGATAGGATAGAGGATAGGATAGGATAGATCATAGGATAGGATAGAGGATACGATAGGATAGAGGATAGGATAGGATAGAGGATAGGATAGGATAGGGATCGGATAGGATAGAGGATAGGATAGGATAGGATAGAGGATAGGATAGGATAGAGGATCGGATAGGATAGAGGATAGGATAGGATAGAGGATATGATAGGATAGAGGATCGGATAGGATAGAGGATAGGATAGGATAGAGGATAGAATACGATAGAGGATAGGATATTATAGAGGATAGGATAGGATAGAGGATAGGATAGGATAGCGGATAGGATAGGATAGAGGATAGGATAGGATAGAGGATAGGATAGGATAGAGGATAGGATAGGATAGAGGATAGGATAGGATAGAGGATAGGATAGGATAGAGGATAGGATAGGATAGAGGATAGGATAGGATAGAGGATAGGATAGGATAGAGGACAGGATAGGATAGAGGATAGGATAGGATAGAGGATAGGATAGGATAGAGGATAGGATAGGATAGAGGATAGGATAGGATAGAGGATAGGATAGGATAGAGGATAGGATAGGATAGAGGATATGATAGGATAGAGGATCGGATAGGGGATTGGATAGGATAGAGGATAGGATAGGATAGAGGATAGGATAGGATTGAGGATAGTATAGGATAGAGGAAAGGATAGGATAGAGGATCGGATAGGTGATTGGATAGGATAGAGGATAGGATAGGATAGAGGATAGGATAGGATTCAGGATAGTATAGGATAGAGGATAGGATAGGATAGAGTATAAGATAGGATAGAGGATAGGATAGGATAGAGGATAGGATAGGATAGAGGATATGATAGGATAGAGGATAGGATAGGATAGAGGATAGGATAGGATAGAGGATATGATAGGATAGAGGATCGGATAGGATAGAGGATAGGATAGGATAGAGGATAGAATACGATAGAGGATAGGATATTATAGAGGATAGGATAGGATAGAGGATAGGATAGGATAGAGGATAGGATAGGATAGAGGATAGGATAGGATAGAGGATAGGATAGGATAGAGGATAGGATAGGATAGAGGATAGGATAGGATAGAGGATAGGATAGGATAGAGGATAGGATAGGATAGAGGATAGGATAGGATAGGGGATAGGATAGGATAGAGGATAGGATATAGGATTGGATAGGATAGAGGATAGGATACGATAGTGGATAGGATAGATGATAGGATAGGATAGAAGATAGGATAGGATAGAGGATAGGATAGGATAGAGGATAGGATAGAGGATAGGATAGTGGATTGTATAGGATAGAGGATAGGATAGGATAGAGGATAGGATACGATAGAGGATAGGATATTATAGAGGATAGGATAGGATAGAGGATAGGATAGGATAGAGGATAGGATAGGATAGAGGATAGGATAGGATAGAGGATAGGATAGGATAGAGGATACGATAGGATAGAGGATAGGATAGGATAGAGGATAGGATAGGATAGGGGATCGGATAGGATAGAGGATAGGATAGGATAGGATAGAGGATAGGATAGGATAGAGGATAGGATAGGATAGAGGATAGGATAGGATAGAGGATAGGATAGGATAGAGGATATGATAGGATAGAGGATCGGATAGGATAGAGGATAGGATAGGATAGAGGATAGAATACGATAGAGGATAGGATATTATAGAGGATAGGAAAGGATAGAGGATAGGATAGGATAGAGGATAGGATAGAATAGAGGATACGATAGGATAGAGGATAGGATAGGATAGAGGATAGGATAGGATAGAGGATAGGATAGGATAGAGGATAGGATAGGATAGAGGATAGGATAGGATAGAGGATAGGATAGGATAGAGGATAGGATAGGATAGAGGATAGGATAGGATAGAGGATAGGATAGGATAGAGGATAGGATAGGATAGAGGATAGGATAGGATAGAGGATAGGATAGAATAGAGGATAGGATAGGATAGAGGATAGGATAGGATAGAGGATAGGATAGGATAGAGGATAGGATAGGATAGAGGATAGGATAGGATAGAGGATAGGATAGGATAGAGGATAGGATAGGATAGAGGATATGATAGGATAGAGGATCGGATAGGATAGAGGATAGGATAGGATAGAGGATAGGATAGGATAGAGGATAGGATAGGATAGAGGATAGGATAGGATAGAGGATAGGATAGGATAGAGGATAGGATAGGATAGAGGATAGGATAGGATAGAGGATAGGATAGGATAGAGGATAGGATAGGATAGAGGATAGGATAGGATAGAGGATAGGATAGGATAGAGGATAGGATAGGATAGAGGATAGGATAGGATAGAGGATATGATAGGATAGAGGATCGGATAGGATAGAGGATAGGATAGGATAGAGGATAGAATACGATAGAGGATAGGATATTATAGAGGATAGGATAGGATAGAGGATAGGATAGGATAGAGGATAGGATGGGATAGAGGATAGGATAGGATAGAGGATAGGATAGGATAGAGGATAGGATAGGATAGAGGATAGGATAGGATAGAGGATAGGATAGGATAGAGGATAGGATAGGATAGAGGATAGGATAGGATAGAGGATAGGATATAGGATTGGATAGGATAGAGGATAGGATACGATAGTGGATAGGATAGATGATAGGATAGGATAGAAGATAGGATAGGATAGAGGATAGGATAGGATAGAGGATAGGATAGAGGATAGGATAGTGGATTGTATAGGATAGAGGATAGGATAGGATAGAGGATAGGATACGATAGAGGATAGGATATTATAGAGGATAGGATAGGATAGAGGATAGGATAGGATAGAGGATCGGATAAGTGATTGGATAGGATAGAGGATAGGATAGGATAGAGGATAGGATAGGATTCAGGATAGTATAGGATAGAGGATAGGATAGGATAGAGTATAAGATAGGATAGAGGATAGGATAGGATAGAGGATAGGATAGGATAGAGGATATGATAGGATAGAGGATAGGATAGGATAGAGGATAGTATAGGATAGAGGATAGGATAGCATAGAGGATAGGATATGATAGAGGATAGGATAGGATACATAATAGGATAGGATAGAGGATAGAGGATAGGATACGATAGAGGATAGGATAGAGGATAGGATAGGATAGAGGATAGGATAGGATAGAGGATATGATAGGATAGAGGATCGGATAGGATTGAGGATAGGATAGGATAGAGGATAGAATACGATAGAGGATAGGATAGGATAGGATAGAGGATAGGATAGGATAGAGGATAGGATAGGATAGAGGATAGGATAGGATAGAGGATAGGATAGGATAGAGGATAGGATAGGATAGAGGATATGATAGGATAGAGGATCGGATAGGATAGAGGATAGGATAGGATAGAGGATAGAATACGATAGAGGATAGGATATTATAGAGGATAGGATAGGATAGAGGATAGGATAGGATAGAGGATAGGATAGGATAGAGGATAGGATAGGATAGAGGATAGGATAGGATAGAGGATAGGATAGGATAGAGGATAGGATAGGATAGAGGATAGGATAGGATAGAGGATAGGATATAGGATTGGATAGGATAGAGGATAGGATACGATAGTGGATAGGATAGATGATAGGATAGGATAGAAGATAGGATAGGATAGAGGATAGGATAGGATAGAGGATAGGATAGAGGATAGGATAGTGGATTGTATAGGATAGAGGATAGGATAGGATAGAGGATAGGATACGATAGAGGATAGGATATTATAGAGGATAGGATAGGATAGAGGATAGGATAGGATAGAGGATAGGATAGGATAGAGGATAGGATAGGATAGAGGATAGGATAGGATAGAGGATAGGATAGGATAGAGGATAGTATAGGATAGTGAATAGGATAGCATAGAGGATAGGATAGGGGATTGGATAGGATAGAGTATAGGATACGATAGAGGATAGGATCGGATAGAGGATAGGATAGGGGATTGTATAGGATAGAGGACAGGAGACGATAGAGAATAGGATAGGTTAGACGATAGGATAGGATAGAGGATAGGATAGGATAGAGGATAGGATAGGATAGAGGATAGGATAGAGGATAGGATAGAGGAAGGGATAGGATAGAGGATAGAATAGGATAGAGGATAGGATAGGATTGAGGATAGGATAGGATAGAGGATAGGATATTATAGAGGATAGGATAGGATAGAGGATAAGATAGGATAGAGGATAGGATAGGATAGAGGAATGGATAGGATAGGATAGAGGATAGGATAGGATAGAGGATATGATAGGATAGAGGATCGGATAGGGGATTGGATAGGATAGAGGATAGGATAGGATAGAGGATAGGATAGGATTGAGGATAGTATAGGATAGAGGAAAGGATAGGATAGAGGATCGGATAGGTGATTGGATAGGATAGAGGATAGGATAGGATAGAGGATAGGATAGGATTCAGGATAGTATAGGATAGAGGATAGGATAGGATAGAGTATAAGATAGGATAGAGGATAGGATAGGATAGAGGATAGGATAGGATAGAGGATATGATAGGATAGAGGATAGGATAGGATAGAGGATAGTATAGGATAGAGGATAGGATAGCATAGAGGATAGGATATGATAGAGGATAGGATAGGATACAGGATAGGATAGGATAGAGGATAGAGGATAGGATACGATAGAGGATAGGATAGAGGATAGGATAGGATAGAGGATAGGATAGGATAGAGGATATGATAGGATAGAGGATCGGATAGGATTGAGGATAGGATAGGATAGAGGATAGGATAGGATAGAGGATAGGATAGGATAGAGGATAGGATAGGATAGAGGATAGGATAGGATAGAGGATAGGATAGGATAGAGGATATGATAGGATAGAGGATCGGATAGGATAGAGGATAGGATAGGATAGAGGATAGAATACGATAGAGGATAGGATATTATAGAGGATAGGATAGGATAGAGGATAGGATAGGATAGAGGATAGGATAGGATAGAGGATAGGATAGGATAGAGGATAGGATAGGATAGAGGATAGGATAGAGGATAGGATAGGATAGAGGATAGGATAGGATAGAGGATAGGATAGGATAGAGGATAGGATAGGATAGAGGATCGGATAGGATAGAGGATAGGATAGTATAGGATAGAGGATAGGATAGGATAGAGGATAGGATAGGATAGAGGATAGGATAGAGGATAGGATAGGATAGAGGATATGATAGGATAGAGGATCGGATAGGATAGAGGATAGGATAGTATAGGATAGAGGATAGGATAGGATAGAGGATAGGATAGGATAGAGGATAGGATAGAGGATAGGATAGGATAGAGGATATGATAGGATAGAGGATCGGATAGGATAGAGGATAGGATAGGATAGAGGATAGGATAGGATAGAGGATAGGATAGGATAGAGGATAGGATAGGATAGAGGATAGGATAGGATAGAGGATAGGATAGGATAGAGGATAGGATAGGATAGAGGATAGGATAGGATAGAGGATAGGATAGGATAGAGGATAGGATAGGATAGAGGATAGGATAGGATAGAGGATATGATAGGATAGAGGATCGGATAGGATAGAGGATAGGATAGGATAGAGGATAGAATACGATAGAGGATAGGATATTATAGAGGATAGGATAGGATAGAGGATAGGATAGGATAGAGGATAGGATAGGATAGAGGATAGGATAGGATAGAGGATAGGATAGGATAGAGGATAGGATAGGATAGAGGATAGGATAGGATAGGATAGAGGATAGTATATGATTCAGGATAGTATAGGATAGAGGATAGGATAGGATAGAGTATAAGATAGGATAGAGGATAGGATAGGATAGAGGATAGGATAGGATAGAGGATATGATAGGATAGAGGATAGGATAGGATAGAGGATAGGATAGGATAGAGGATAGGATAGGATAGAGGATAGGATAGGATAGAGGATAGGATAGGATAGAGGATAGGATAGGATAGAGGATAGGATAGGATAGAGGATAGGATAGAATAGAGGATAGGATAGGATAGAGGATAGGATAGGATAGAGGATAGGATAGGATAGAGGATAGGATAGGATAGAGGATAGGATAGGATAGAGGATAGGATAGGATAGAGGATAGGATAGGATAGAGGATATGATAGGATAGAGGATCGGATAGGATAGAGGATAGGATAGGATAGAGGATAGGATAGGATAGAGGATAGGATAGGATAGAGGATAGGATAGGATAGAGGATAGGATAGGATAGAGGATAGGATAGGATAGAGGATAGGATAGGATAGAGGATAGGATAGGATAGAGGATAGGATAGGATAGAGGATAGGATAGGATAGAGGATAGGATAGGATAGAGGATAGGATAGGATAGAGGATAGGATAGGATAGAGGATATGATAGGATAGAGGATCGGATAGGATAGAGGATAGGATAGGATAGAGGATAGAATACGATAGAGGATAGGATATTATAGAGGATAGGATAGGATAGAGGATAGGATAGGATAGAGGATAGGATAGGATAGAGGATAGGATAGGATAGAGGATAGGATAGGATAGAGGATAGGATAGGATAGAGGATAGGATAGGATAGAGGATAGTATAGGATAGAGGATAGGATATAGGATTGGATAGGATAGAGGATAGGATACGATAGTGGATAGGATAGATGATAGGATAGGATAGAAGATAGGATAGGATAGAGGATAGGATAGGATAGAGGATAGGATAGAGGATAGGATAGTGGATTGTATAGGATAGAGGATAGGATAGGATAGAGGATAGGATACGATAGAGGATAGGATATTATAGAGGATAGGATAGGATAGAGGATAGGATAGGATAGAGGATCGGATAGGTGATTGGATAGGATAGAGGATAGGATAGGATAGAGGATAGGATAGGATTCAGGATAGTATAGGATAGAGGATAGGATAGGATAGAGTATAAGATAGGATAGAGGATAGGATAGGATAGAGGATAGGATAGGATAGAGGATATGATAGGATAGAGGATAGGATAGGATAGAGGATAGTATAGGATAGAGGATAGGATAGCATAGAGGATAGGATATGATAGAGGATAGGATAGGATACAGGATAGGATAGGATAGAGGATAGAGGATAGGATACGATAGAGGATAGGATAGAGGATAGGATAGGATAGAGGATAGGATAGGATAGAGGATAGGATAGGATAGAGGATATGATAGGATAGAGGATCGGATAGGATTGAGGATAGGATAGGATAGAGGATAGAATACGATAGAGGATAGGATAGGATAGGATAGAGGATAGGATAGGATAGAGGATAGGATAGGATAGAGGATAGGATAGGATAGAGGATAGGTTAGGATAGAGGATAGGATAGGATAGAGGATATGATAGGATAGAGGATCGGATAGGATAGAGGATAGGATAGGATAGAGGATAGAATACGATAGAGGATAGGATATTATAGAGGATAGGATAGGATAGAGGATAGGATAGGATAGAGGATAGGATAGGATAGAGGATAGGATAGGATAGAGGATAGGATAGGATAGAGGATAGGATAGGATAGAGGATAGGATAGGATAGAGGATAGGATAGGATAGAGGATAGGATAGGATAGAGGATAGGATAGGATAGAGGATAGGATATAGGATTGGATAGGATAGAGGATAGGATACGATAGTGGATAGGATAGATGATAGGATAGGATAGAAGATAGGATAGGATAGAGGATAGGATAGGATAGAGGATAGGATAGAGGATAGGATAGTGGATTGTATAGGATAGAGGATAGGATAGGATAGAGGATAGGATACGATAGAGGATAGGATATTATAGAGGATAGGATAGGATAGAGGATAGGATAGGATAGAGGATAGGATAGGATAGAGGATAGGATAGGATAGAGGATAGGATAGGATAGAGGATAGGATAGGATAGAGGATAGTATAGGATAGTGAATAGGATAGCATAGAGGATAGGATAGGGGATTGGATAGGATAGAGTATAGGATACGATAGAGGATAGGATCGGATAGAGGATAGGATAGGGGATTGTATAGGATAGAGGACAGGAGACGATAGAGAATAGGATAGGTTAGACGATAGGATAGGATAGAGGATAGGATAGGATAGAGGATGGGGACCTAGGGGATATGGGCTTGGCAGTGGTGACTCGGATCCACTGCTAGGTATGCCACAGTGGTGGCGGTCATATTCCTAAAATCCTCCACGCTCCACCTCCTCGCGGTGGTCCCTGGGCACTCACGACTGTGGGTGGCTAACGGAGCGGGGGGTACGCGGCAGGAAGTAGCCTCGACGATGTGCGAGGCAATGCCGGCGGGATCTTCGGATCCTGGTAGGGGCACCCTTGCCGGTAAGGTTCGCACGGAGGGGCAAAAACTGCCGAGTTGGGACGGGATTTTCGGTGACGGACCAGGGCAAGGCTGGGTGTTTTCACAAAATTGACATGGACGGCACAAAGGAAAAGAGTTTAGTTTACGGTGCAGGGGAGGGATACCCCAGTACCGGCGCGACTGTTGGTGGGCGAGCAGGCCACAGCGCGTCGTTATCCAACGACTGCGAGCCGAAGGTGGTGGACCACTGGGCCCCTTCGGAGGTAAATACTACCAGCGAAGCTGTGGTGACGGAAACGTCATCACAGATTTCGGGAGACTCGGACGCGGGCGTGTCGCGCGCGGGAGCCGAGATGCGGGGGGCGGACGGAGCTCCGACGGGGAAGCGGCCCCGGCTGGAGCCGTCCGTGGCAGGAGGGGGGCTGCAGACGCGCAGCGGGAGGGTCGTCGGGGGGACCCCTGAGGAGGGCTCCTCGGGGGCGGGTGCTGAGCAGGTGCTCAGCGACCGCGCCGAGAGGGGCCAGCTCCACAAAATCGCGGAGCTAATGGAGTCCGCGGGGAAGCTGCCGACGGCGCAGCTGGCGGAGGAGGTGGAGGACGCGATGAGACGTGTGGAGGGCGTCTCCACCGTCTCCAGGGGCCTCAAGGGCAGTTTTGCCAAGGAGCTCAGGGATTGCTCCGCGCTGGCCAGGGCCTATTGCACTACGCTGGTGCAGCGGGCATACACTGGCACGGCGTGGGGCAATAGCCAGGAGGTCGCCCGTCTCCGCCAGCAGACCGAGGCCCTCGCCAAGGAGGTACAGGACCTCCGGGCGAGGCTTCGCGTCGCGGGGGCGGAGAAGCGGGCGGTCGCGGGAAAGACGGCCCCTGGGGCGGTACCCTCCGCCTCCTCAGGCGGGACCGCGGGGACGGGACCGGCGGCGGAAGCGGCGACGCGGGCGGCGGAGGGGGCGGGGGTACTGGACCCTCAAGCCCTTCTCCTCCGCGTCGACGCGATGGTGGCGGCCAGGAATGCCGAGCTGGAAACGAGAATGGAGAATCGTTTCCGGGCAATCCTGGCCGGGATGGTTCCGGCTCTCCAGGGCAGGGGGGGAGGGACGCGCGATGCCCCGCCGGTGGCTTCTCCGCCGGCGGTGGTCGAAACCAGGAGGACTGGGCCGGTGGTGGTGTCCAGCGCCGGGGTGGTGCCACCCGTGGACATCCCGCCGCCGGTCGACCCAGCCTCCTGGTCGGTGGCGAAGTCGAGGTCCGCGAGGAAGGCGGAGAGGAGGCGGGCAGCGGCGGAGGAGAGGGCGGCCATAGCCCTCGCCGCCGAGTCGGCGGCCGCTGCTTCGGCGAAACGGAGGACGGCGACCGGGGGTTCGGCGGTCGGCACGCGAAAGGGGGCCGGCGCGATCACGGCGAAGCCGTCAAGTGGGAGGGTTGTTGCCCTGGGGCGCGCCCCCAAGTCCGGGGCCGTGGCGATCACGATCCCCGAGAGCTGTAAGCTCACCTACGCGGGAGTGATCGCCAGGGCCAGAGAGGCAATAGACCTCAAGGCGCTGGGGATTGAGTCGGGGGTGCTCCCCAGGAGGACCAAGACGGGGGGGATCCTCCTGGAGGTAAAGGGCCCGGAGGGCCAAGAGAAGGCACGGGCCCTCTCCACGAGGGTCTCTGAGGCCTTACAAGGGACTGGGGTTAAAGTCGTCCAGGCCGTCAAGCGAGGCGAGTTGCGCGTCGCTGGCCTGGACGACTCGGTTAGCGCAAGGGAGGTCGCGGCGGCACTTGCGGCTGCGGGGGGGTGCTCGGAGGCCGAGTTCCGGGTCGGAGAGATCCGGAGGTCCGCCTCTGAGCGGGTGCTGGGCTCCTGTTGGGCCCAGGGCCCCCTCGCGGCCGTCAGGAAGGTGGTGGCGGGGGGCCGGCTGCTGGTCGGCTGGTCCTCGGCGCGGGTGGAGGCACTGAGGGAGCGACCCCTTCAGTGCTTCCGCTGCTTGGAGACGGGGCACACGCGGTCGACCTGTAAAAGCACGGTCGACAGGAGCGCGAGGTGCTATCGGTGCGGTGCGACCGAGCACCGCGCCTCGGCCTGTGGGGCTGCCCCCAGATGCCCGCTCTGCGCGGATCTGGGGAGGCCCACGAACCACAGGTTCGGGGCCAAAGCGTGTGCCCCGGCTCCGAGGAGGGGTCGCGCGGCGGTGAAGGGAAGAGGGGAAAAGTCGGCGGCTGCACCCGCGCAGCAGCAGCCGACTACACCGGGGGCCCAGTCCCCCCAGGGGGGGGAGCCTGCAGAGCAAATGTCAGGGTAGGCTGTTTTCAGGCCTATTCCGGTTCTGCAGGCGAACCTCAACCACTCGCGTGCGGCCCAGGACTTGTTTGTCCAGGCCGTGCGCGAGCGGGGGACTGGGTTGGCAGTGGCGGCGGAGCCGTACTCCGTTCCCGATCACCCCTTCTGGGTGGGGGACGGGGCCGGCTCCGTCGCCATAGTGGCGGAGGGCCGCCGCGGGTCCCCGTCGATCTCCCTTCTGGAGAGAGGCGAGGGATTCGTGGCGGTGCGGTGGGGGGACATCGCGGTCGTCGGAGTTTATATCTCGCCGAGCCGTGGCCTCGATCATTTTCGGGGGTTCCTGGGCGGGCTGAGTAGCTGCATCGCGCGGTGCAGCGCCCGTCCGGTTCTCGTCCTGGGAGACTTCAATGCCCACGCGGTATCGTGGGGGAGTCCCAGGACGACCACTAGGGGAAGCGAGGTGTTAACCTGGGCGTCCGGCCTGGATCTCCGGTTGATTAACCGGGGATCCACGCCGACGTGCGTGCGGCCGCAGGGTGTCTCTATTGTCGATCTGACATGGGGGACGCCGTCGGCCGTGCGCCGAGTGTCGGGATGGAGGGTGGCGGAAGAACTAGAGCTGGCCTCTGACCACACGCCCATAGTCATGGACGTGTGGCCCGCCGCCCTCTACGCGCGGGATTCCCGGCACGGCCAGGTGGACCGACGGCCGCGATGGGCGTGGAGCAGGGCGGACGAGGACCTGTTCCGGGCCGCTGTCGCCGCGGTAACGTGGGGGGGGCCCCAGCCGGCTGGGGGGGCACCGGCGCGCGGGGCGGAGCGGCTCCGGGAGGTGATGACGGCGGTGTGCGACACCGCGGTGCCCCGGAGCCGGTCCGACCATAGAAGGGCGGCATACTGGTGGTCCGCGGGCATTGCGGAGCTTCGGCGTGCCTGCAATGCCGCGCGGCGCCAGGATGGCCGAGCGCGCAGGAGGCGCGACGACGAGGAGGCGAGGCTCCACGGGGAGTACCGAGCCGCGCTCGGGACTCTCCGGAGGGCCATCGCGAGGGCCAAGGCGGACGCGTGGTCGGAGCTCGTCGGCACGGTGGACGCGGATCCGTGGGGGCGCCCGTATAAGCTTGTAATGAGCAAGCTGCGCGCGTGGGCCCCCCCACTGACGGAATCGATGGACCCTCCCTTACTCGAGGAGGTGGTGACGTCTCTCTTCCCGCGTGAGGGGGGACAGCGACACCGCCTCCATCCGGGCCAGGAGCCTCTCTCCTGGTCCGCGGAGTGGGAGGTGTCAGCCGGCGAGCTCGGGGAGGCGGTGACCAGGGCCCGTCGGGTGGGCCGCAAGGCCCCGGGTCCTGACGGGGTGTCGGGCCGCGCGTTGGTCTTGGCATTGGAGGGGGGGCTCGCTCCCGAACTCAGGCGGCTGTTCAACAGTTGTCTGAGGGAGGGAGTGTTCCCCCCACTGTGGAAGTCAGGCAGGCTGGTCCTCCTTCCAAAGGCGGGCAAGTCCCGGGACTCGCCCTCCGGGTACCGGCCAATTTGCTTGCTGGACGAGGCGGGGAAGTTGTTCGAGCGCGTTCTCGTTGGACGCCTCGTCCGGCACCTGTCGGGGGGAGGAGTCCCCGATCTGAGCGAGGCGCAGTTCGGCTTCCGGGGGGGTCTCTCCACCGTCGACGCAATTCGGCGGGTGAGGGCTCTCTCGGAGGCCTGTACGGAGGGGGGCGGTGTTGCGTTGGCGATCTCCTTGGATATCGCCAACGCGTTCAACACCGTCCCCTGGGATAGAATTTCGGAGGCCCTGGTCTTCCACCAGGTGCCTCCGTACCTTAGGAGGGTGATCGGGGACTATCTCTCCGACAGGAGCATAGAATATCCTGGCCGGTACGGGATGATTCGCAGGAGCGTCGTGCGGGGGGTTCCACAGGGCTCGGTGTTGGGCCCGTTGCTGTGGAACCTCGCGTACGACAGCGTCCTGCGGGAGGGGATGCCTCCCGGTGTCAGCCTAACGTGTTACGCCGACGACACGTTGGTGCTTGCCACCGGGAGGTATACGAAGGAGGCCGTCTGCCTGGCGGAGCGCGGCGCGTGGCGCGCGGTACGCGCGATCCGGTCTCTGGGCCTAGAGGTGTCCGTCGCTAAGACCAGGGCCATGTGGTTTTACCACCGGGCCCGGCTGGCGGCGCCTCCCCAGTGCTGGATCGCCGTGGGGGGGGGAGCGGTCGAGGTCGGGTTCCAGATGCGGTACCTGGGACTCGAGCTCGACGGCCTGTGGCGTTTCTGCCGCCACATCGAGTCGCTAGTGCCCCGGGCGGAGAGGGCGACCGCTGCGCTCGGTCGTCTTCTCCCGAATCTCGGGGGACCCTGTGGACGGGTGCGTCGCCTGTTCGCGGTGGTGGTGCGGGTTTTAGTCCTGTACGGAGCCCCTGTGTGGGCGTACGATGTCTTGGCCGGGGGGCGTAGCGGTGTGCGAGCACTGCTGCGCCGAATCGAGCGCAGGCTGGCCATTGGCATCGTGCGGGGGTATCGCACCATCTCTTACGCGACGGCGATGGTGATGTCGGGGCTTATCCCCCTCGAGCTGGAGGCCCGCGTGTTGTCGGACGTACACGGGTACGCCAGGGACCTCCAGCGGAGGGGGATGGCTCCGGATCGGGTGGCGCTCGATGTGGCGGAGTACAGGGGCCGCGCTCGGCGGGCCGCCGCCCGGGAATGGCGCGAAAGCCTTCACGGGACGGAGGAAGGAGGGAGGCGGGCCGTTCGGGCCATCCTCCCCGTGTTCGACCGGTGGAACAGGGGATGGATGGGGCATAGGGTCTCCTACCGAGTGACGCAGGTGATGACCGGGCACGGTTGCTTCGGTGTGTACCTGTGTCGCATCGGGCGGGAGGCCGAGGAGGCGTGTCACCACTGCGGCGAGTCGCGGGACACGGCGCAGCACACTCTGGAGGAGTGTCCAGCGTGGGCGGGTGAGCGCCGTGCTCTGCGGCGCGCAGTGGGCCATGACCTCTCGCTTCCGGCTGTCGTCTCGGCGGCAGCGGGCGGCGAGGGGGCGTGGAGAGGGTTCGCCTCCTTCTGTGAGCAGGTAATGCTGCAGAAGGAGGCTGCGGAACGGGGTCGTGAGCGAAATCACGATCCCGGCCGAAGGGGTGGGAGAAGGAGACGCAGGGCACGCCCCGGGGGCGTGCCTCCGTTGCGGCGTCCTTAACGCGGGCGGGGGCGCCCTTGGTGATCTCGAGGCGGGGGTCCGACGGTCTCCTTATACTCGGTTGCCAATGGCGTCCCCGGAGGCCGTCGGACGTCTTGGGCGGGGGCCCGGACGTCCATCGGGCGGCCTAAATGGGGGGGAAGGCTTCACGTCGTCCGTTGCGTGGCGCCTTCGGATAGAGTAGGATAGGGTGGAGGCCGCGTCCCCCACCCAGGGAGGAATGCTAAGGCGGGGGCACACCGGATAGACATGCGCGCGCGGACCACGGGTGCCCCCAGGAGCCTAGGGACGGACGGGGAGGAGTTAGTGGGTATACTCGGCATTGCACCCACCAGCCGAGGAGTCCCACATAACCCGGCCCACTCCCCCCCGGGAGGGGTCGGGTATCCGTAATAGTGATTACCTCCTCGGAAAAAAAAAAAAAAAAAAAAAAAAAAAATAGGATAGGATAGAGGATAGGATAGGATAGAGGATAGGATAGGATAGAGGATAGGATAGGACAGAGGATAGGATAGGATAGAGGATAGGATAGGATTGAGGATAGGATATTATAGAGGATAGGATAGGATAGAGGATAGGATAGGATAGAGGATATGATAGGATAGAGGATAGGATAGGATAGAGGATAGGATAGTTTAGAGGATAGGATAGGATAGAGGATAGGATAGGATAGAGGATAGGATAGGATAGAGGATAGGATAGGATAGAGGATAGGATAGGATAGAGGATAGGATAGGGTAGAGGATAGAATACGATAGAGGATAGGATATTATAGAGGATAGGATATTATAGAGGATAGGATAGGATAGAGGATAGGATAGGATAGAGGATAGGATAGGATAGAGGATAGGATAGGATAGAGGATAGGATAGGACAGAGGATAGGATAGGACAGAGGATAGGATAGGATTGAGGATAGGATATTATAGAGGATAGGATAGGATAGAGGATAGGATAGGATAGAGGATATGATAGGATAGAGGATAGGATAGGATAGAGGATAGGATGGGGTAGAGGATAGGATAGGATAGAGGATAGGATAGGTGATTGGATAGGATAGAGGATAGGATAGGATAGAGGATCGGATAGGTGATTGGATAGGATAGAGGATAGGATAGGATAGAGGACAGGAGAAAATAGAGGATAGGATAGGTTAGCGGATAGGATAGGATAGAGGATAGGATTGAATAGAGGATAGGATAGGATAGAGGATAGGATAGGATAGAGGATCGGATAGGATTGAGGATAGGATAGAATAGAGGAAAGGATAGGATAGAGGATCGGATAGTTGATTGGATAGGATAGAGGATAGGATAGGATAGAGGATAGTATAGGATAGAGGATAGAATAGGATAGAGGATAGTATAGGATAGTGGATTGGATTGCATAGAGGATAGGATAGGGGATTGGATAGGATAGAGTATAGGATACGATAGAGGATAGGATCGGATAGAGGATAGGATAGGGTATTGGATAGGATAGACAATAGGAGAAGATAGAGGATAGGATAGGGGATTGTATAGGATAGAGGATAGGAGACGATAGAGGATAGGATAGGGGATTATATAGGCTAGAGGACAGGAGACGATAGAGGATACGATATTATAGAGGATAGGATAGGATAGAGGATAAGATAGGATAGAGGATAGAATAGGATTGATGATAGGATAGGATAGAGGAAAGGATAGGATAGAGGATCGGATAGGTGATTGGATAGGATAGAGGATAGGATAGGATAGAGGATAGGATATTATAGAGGATAGGATAGGATAGAGGATAGGATAGGATAGAGGATGGGATAGGATAGCGGATAGGATAGGATATAGGATTGGATAGGATAGAGGATAGGATACGATAGAGGATAGGATAGGATAGAGGATAGGATAGGGGATTGGACAGGATAGAGGATAGGATAGGATAGAGGATAGGATAGGATTGAGGATAGGATAGGATAGAGGAAAGGATAGGATAGAGGATCGGATAAGTGATTGGATAGGATAGTGGATAGGATAGGATAGAGGATAGTATAGGATAGAGGATAGGATAGGATAGAGGATAGGATAGGATATAGGATACGATATTATAGAGGATAGGATAGGATAGAGGAAACGATAGGGTATTGGATAGGATAGAGCATAGGATAAAGAATAGGATAGGATAGAGGATAGGATAGGGGATTGGATAGCATACGGGATTGGATAGGATAGAGGATAGGATACGATAGAGGATAGGATAGGATGGAGGATAGGATAGGGGATTGGATAGGATAGAGTATAGGATAGGATAGGATAGAGGATACGATATTATAGAGGATTGGATAGGATAGAGGATAGGATCGGATAGAGGATAGGATAGGGGATTGGATAGGATAGAGGAAAGGATAGGATAGAGGATAGGATAGGATAGAGGATAGGATATAGGATTGGATAGGTTAGAGGATAGGATACGATAGTGTATAGGATAGATGATAGGATAGGATAGAGGATAGGATAGGATAGAGGATAGGATAGGGGATTGGATAGGATAGAGGATAGGATAGGATACAGGATAGGATAGGATTGAGGATAGGATAGGATAGAGGATAGGATAGGATAGGATAGAGTATAGGATAGGATAGAGGATACGATATTATAGAGGATAGGATAGGATAGAGGAAACGATAGGGTATTGGATAGGATAGAGCATAGGATAAAGAATAGGATAGGATAGAGGATAGGATAGGGGATTGGATAGCATACGGGATTGGATAGGATAGAGGATAGGATACGATAGAGGATAGGATAGGATGGAGGATAGGATAGGGGATTGGATAGGATAGAGGATAGGATAGGATAGAGGATAGGATAGGATTGAGGATAGGATAGGATAGAGAAAAGGATAGGATAGAGGATCGGATAGGATAGGATAGAGTATAGGATTGGATAGAGGATACGATATTATAGAGGATAGGATAGGATAGAGGATAAGATAGGATAGAGGATAGAATAGGATTGATGATAGGATAGGATAGAGGAAAGGATAGGATAGAGGATCGGATAGGTGATTGGATAGGATAGAGGATAGGATAGGATAGAGGATAGTATAGGATAGAGGATAGGATAGGATAGAGGATAGGATAGGATAAGATAGAGGATAGGATAGGATAGAGGATAGGATAGGATATAGGATTGGATAGGATAGAGGATAGGATAGGATAGAGGATAGGATAGGGGATTGGATAGGATAGAGGATAGGATAGGATAGAAGATAGGATAGGATTGAGGATAGGATAGGATAGAGGAAAGGATAGGATAGAGGATAGGATAGGATAGAGGATAGGATAGGGTAGATGATAGGATAGGATAGAAGATAGGATAGGAGATTGGATATGATAGGATAGAGGATAGGATAGGAGATTGGATAGGATAGAGGATAGGATAGGTGATTGGATAGGATAGAGGATAGGATAGGATAGAGGATCGGATAGGTGATTGGATAGGATAGAGGATAGGATAGGATAGAGGACAGGAGAAAATAGAGGATAGGATAGGTTAGCGGATAGGATAGGATAGAGGATAGGATAGGATAGAGGATAGGATAGGATAGAGGATAGGATAGGATAGAGGATAGGATAGGATTGAGGATAGGATAGAATAGAGGAAAGGATAGGATAGAGGATCGGATAGGTGATTGGATAGGATAGAGGATAGGATAGGATAGAGGATAGTATAGGATAGAGGATAGAGGATAGGATAGGATAGAGGATATGATAGGATAGAGGATAGGATAGGATAGAGGATAGGATAGGATAGAGGATAGGATACGATAGAGGATAGGGTATTATAGTGGATAGGATAGGATAGAGGATGGGATAGGATAGAGGATAGAGGATAGGATAAGATAAGATAGAGGATATGATAGGATAGATGATAGGATAGGGGATTGGATAGGATAGAGTATAGGATACGATACAGGATAGGATAGGATAGAGGATAGGATAGGATAGAGGATAGGTTAGGATAGAGGATAGGATAGGATAGACGATAGGATAGAGGATAGGATAGGACAAAAGGATAGGATAGGATAGAGGATAGGATAGGATAGAGGATAGGATAGGATAGAGGATAGGATAGGGTAGAGGATAGAATACGATAGAGGATAGGATATTATAGAGGATAGGATATTATAGAGGATAGGATAGGATAGAGGATAGGATAGGATAGAGGATAGGATAGGATAGAGGATAGGATAGGATAGAGGATAGGATAGGACAGAGGATAGGATAGGATAGAGGATAGGATATAGGATTGGATAGGATAGAGGATAGGATACGATAGTGGATAGGATAGATGATAGGATGGGATAGAGGAAAGGATAGGATAGAGGATCGGATAGGTGATTGGATAGGATAGAGGATAGGATAGGATAGAGGATAGTATAGGATAGAGGATAGGATAGGATAGAGGATAGGATAGGATAAGATAGAGGATAGGATAGGATAGAGGATAGGATAGGATATAGGATTGGATAGGATAGAGGATAGGATAGGATAGAGGATAGGATAGGAGAGAGGATAGGATAGGATAGCGGATAGGATAGGATATAGGATTGGATAGGATAGAGGATAGGATACGATAGAGGATAGGATAGGATAGAGGAAAGGATAGGATAGAGGATCGGATAAGTGATTGGATAGGATAGTGGATAGGATAGGATAGAGGAAAGGATAGGATAGAGGATAGGATAGGATAGAGGATAGGATATAGGATTGGATAGGTTAGAGGATAGGATACGATAGTGTATAGGATAGATGATAGGATAGGATAGAGGATAGGATAGGATAGAGGATAGGATAGGGGATTGGATAGGATAGAGGATAGGATAGGATACAGGATAGGATAGGATTGAGGATAGGATAGGATAGAGGATAGGATAGGATAGGATAGAGTATAGGATAGGATAGAGGATACGATATTATAGAGGATAGGATAGGATAGAGGAAACGATAGGGTATTGGATAGGATAGAGCATAGGATAAAGAATAGGATAGGATAGAGGATAGGATAGGGGATTGGATAGCATACGGGATTGGATAGGATAGAGGATAGGATACGATAGAGGATAGGATAGGATGGAGGATAGGATAGGGTAGAGGATAGAATACGATAGAGGATAGGATATTATAGAGGATAGGATATTATAGAGGATAGGATAGGATAGAGGATAGGATAGGATAGAGGATAGGATAGGATAGAGGATAGGATAGGATAGAGGATAGGATAGGACAGAGGATAGGATAGGACAGAGGATAGGATAGGATTGAGGATAGGATATTATAGAGGATAGGATAGGATAGAGGATAGGATAGGATAGAGGATATGATAGGATAGAGGATAGGATAGGATAGAGGATAGGATGGGGTAGAGGATAGGATAGGATAGAGGATAGGATAGGTGATTGGATAGGATAGAGGATAGGATAGGATAGAGGATCGGATAGGTGATTGGATAGGATAGAGGATAGGATAGGATAGAGGACAGGAGAAAATAGAGGATAGGATAGGTTAGCGGATAGGATAGGATAGAGGATAGGATTGAATAGAGGATAGGATAGGATAGAGGATAGGATAGGATAGAGGATCGGATAGGATTGAGGATAGGATAGAATAGAGGAAAGGATAGGATAGAGGATCGGATAGTTGATTGGATAGGATAGAGGATAGGATAGGATAGAGGATAGTATAGGATAGAGGATAGAATAGGATAGAGGATAGTATAGGATAGTGGATTGGATTGCATAGAGGATAGGATAGGGGATTGGATAGGATAGAGTATAGGATACGATAGAGGATAGGATCGGATAGAGGATAGGATAGGGTATTGGATAGGATAGACAATAGGAGAAGATAGAGGATAGGATAGGGGATTGTATAGGATAGAGGATAGGAGACGATAGAGGATAGGATAGGGGATTATATAGGCTAGAGGACAGGAGACGATAGAGGATACGATATTATAGAGGATAGGATAGGATAGAGGATAAGATAGGATAGAGGATAGAATAGGATTGATGATAGGATAGGATAGAGGAAAGGATAGGATAGAGGATCGGATAGGTGATTGGATAGGATAGAGGATAGGATAGGATAGAGGATAGGATATTATAGAGGATAGGATAGGATAGAGGATAGGATAGGATAGAGGATGGGATAGGATAGCGGATAGGATAGGATATAGGATTGGATAGGATAGAGGATAGGATACGATAGAGGATAGGATAGGATAGAGGATAGGATAGGGGATTGGACAGGATAGAGGATAGGATAGGATAGAGGATAGGATAGGATTGAGGATAGGATAGGATAGAGGAAAGGATAGGATAGAGGATCGGATAAGTGATTGGATAGGATAGTGGATAGGATAGGATAGAGGATAGTATAGGATAGAGGATAGGATAGGATAGAGGATAGGATAGGATATAGGATACGATATTATAGAGGATAGGATAGGATAGAGGAAACGATAGGGTATTGGATAGGATAGAGCATAGGATAAAGAATAGGATAGGATAGAGGATAGGATAGGGGATTGGATAGCATACGGGATTGGATAGGATAGAGGATAGGATACGATAGAGGATAGGATAGGATGGAGGATAGGATAGGGGATTGGATAGGATAGAGTATAGGATAGGATAGGATAGAGGATACGATATTATAGAGGATTGGATAGGATAGAGGATAGGATCGGATAGAGGATAGGATAGGGGATTGGATAGGATAGAGGAAAGGATAGGATAGAGGATAGGATAGGATAGAGGATAGGATATAGGATTGGATAGGTTAGAGGATAGGATACGATAGTGTATAGGATAGATGATAGGATAGGATAGAGGATAGGATAGGATAGAGGATAGGATAGGGGATTGGATAGGATAGAGGATAGGATAGGATACAGGATAGGATAGGATTGAGGATAGGATAGGATAGAGGATAGGATAGGATAGGATAGAGTATAGGATAGGATAGAGGATACGATATTATAGAGGATAGGATAGGATAGAGGAAACGATAGGGTATTGGATAGGATAGAGCATAGGATAAAGAATAGGATAGGATAGAGGATAGGATAGGGGATTGGATAGCATACGGGATTGGATAGGATAGAGGATAGGATACGATAGAGGATAGGATAGGATGGAGGATAGGATAGGGGATTGGATAGGATAGAGGATAGGATAGGATAGAGGATAGGATAGGATTGAGGATAGGATAGGATAGAGAAAAGGATAGGATAGAGGATCGGATAGGATAGGATAGAGTATAGGATTGGATAGAGGATACGATATTATAGAGGATAGGATAGGATAGAGGATAAGATAGGATAGAGGATAGAATAGGATTGATGATAGGATAGGATAGAGGAAAGGATAGGATAGAGGATCGGATAGGTGATTGGATAGGATAGAGGATAGGATAGGATAGAGGATAGTATAGGATAGAGGATAGGATAGGATAGAGGATAGGATAGGATAAGATAGAGGATAGGATAGGATAGAGGATAGGATAGGATATAGGATTGGATAGGATAGAGGATAGGATAGGATAGAGGATAGGATAGGGGATTGGATAGGATAGAGGATAGGATAGGATAGAAGATAGGATAGGATTGAGGATAGGATAGGATAGAGGAAAGGATAGGATAGAGGATAGGATAGGATAGAGGATAGGATAGGGTAGATGATAGGATAGGATAGAAGATAGGATAGGAGATTGGATATGATAGGATAGAGGATAGGATAGGAGATTGGATAGGATAGAGGATAGGATAGGTGATTGGATAGGATAGAGGATAGGATAGGATAGAGGATCGGATAGGTGATTGGATAGGATAGAGGATAGGATAGGATAGAGGACAGGAGAAAATAGAGGATAGGATAGGTTAGCGGATAGGATAGGATAGAGGATAGGATAGGATAGAGGATAGGATAGGATAGAGGATAGGATAGGATAGAGGATAGGATAGGATTGAGGATAGGATAGAATAGAGGAAAGGATAGGATAGAGGATCGGATAGGTGATTGGATAGGATAGAGGATAGGATAGGATAGAGGATAGTATAGGATAGAGGATAGAGGATAGGATAGGATAGAGGATATGATAGGATAGAGGATAGGATAGGATAGAGGATAGGATAGGATAGAGGATAGGATACGATAGAGGATAGGGTATTATAGTGGATAGGATAGGATAGAGGATGGGATAGGATAGAGGATAGAGGATAGGATAAGATAAGATAGAGGATATGATAGGATAGATGATAGGATAGGGGATTGGATAGGATAGAGTATAGGATACGATACAGGATAGGATAGGATAGAGGATAGGATAGGATAGAGGATAGGTTAGGATAGAGGATAGGATAGGATAGACGATAGGATAGAGGATAGGATAGGACAAAAGGATAGGATAGGATAGAGGATAGGATAGGATAGAGGATAGGATAGGATAGAGGATAGGATAGGGTAGAGGATAGAATACGATAGAGGATAGGATATTATAGAGGATAGGATATTATAGAGGATAGGATAGGATAGAGGATAGGATAGGATAGAGGATAGGATAGGATAGAGGATAGGATAGGATAGAGGATAGGATAGGACAGAGGATAGGATAGGATAGAGGATAGGATATAGGATTGGATAGGATAGAGGATAGGATACGATAGTGGATAGGATAGATGATAGGATGGGATAGAGGAAAGGATAGGATAGAGGATCGGATAGGTGATTGGATAGGATAGAGGATAGGATAGGATAGAGGATAGTATAGGATAGAGGATAGGATAGGATAGAGGATAGGATAGGATAAGATAGAGGATAGGATAGGATAGAGGATAGGATAGGATATAGGATTGGATAGGATAGAGGATAGGATAGGATAGAGGATAGGATAGGAGAGAGGATAGGATAGGATAGCGGATAGGATAGGATATAGGATTGGATAGGATAGAGGATAGGATACGATAGAGGATAGGATAGGATAGAGGAAAGGATAGGATAGAGGATCGGATAAGTGATTGGATAGGATAGTGGATAGGATAGGATAGAGGAAAGGATAGGATAGAGGATAGGATAGGATAGAGGATAGGATATAGGATTGGATAGGTTAGAGGATAGGATACGATAGTGTATAGGATAGATGATAGGATAGGATAGAGGATAGGATAGGATAGAGGATAGGATAGGGGATTGGATAGGATAGAGGATAGGATAGGATACAGGATAGGATAGGATTGAGGATAGGATAGGATAGAGGATAGGATAGGATAGGATAGAGTATAGGATAGGATAGAGGATACGATATTATAGAGGATAGGATAGGATAGAGGAAACGATAGGGTATTGGATAGGATAGAGCATAGGATAAAGAATAGGATAGGATAGAGGATAGGATAGGGGATTGGATAGCATACGGGATTGGATAGGATAGAGGATAGGATACGATAGAGGATAGGATAGGATGGAGGATAGGATAGGGGATTGGATAGGATAGAGTATAGGATAGGATAGGATAGAGGATACGATATTATAGAGGATTGGATAGGATAGAGGATAGGATCGGATAGAGGATAGGATAGGGGATTGGATAGGATAGAGGAAAGGATAGGATAGAGGATAGGATATAGGATTGGATAGGTTAGAGGATAGGATACGATAGTGTATAGGATAGATGATAGGATAGGATAGAGGATGGGATAGGATAGAGGATAGGATAGGGGATTGGATAGGATAGAGGATAGGATAGGATAGAGGATAGGATAGGATTGAGGATAGGATAGGATAGAGAAAAGGATAGGATAGAGGATCGGATAGGATAGGATAGAGTATAGGATTGGATAGAGGATACGATATTATAGAGGATAGGATAGGATAGAGGATAAGATAGGATAGAGGATAGAATAGGATTGATGATAGGATAGGATAGAGGAAAGGATAGGATAGAGGATCGGATAGGTGATTGGATAGGATAGAGGATAGGATAGGATAGAGGATAGTATAGGATAGAGGATAGGATAGGATAGAGGATAGGATAGGATAAGATAGAGGATAGGATAGGATAGAGGATAGGATAGGATATAGGATTGGATAGGATAGAGGATAGGATAGGATAGAGGATAGGATAGGGTAGATGATAGGATAGGATAGAAGATAGGATAGGAGATTGGATATGATAGGATAGAGGATAGGATAGGAGATTGGATAGGATAGAGGATAGGATAGGTGATTGGATAGGATAGAGGATAGGATAGGATAGAGGATCGGATAGGTGATTGGATAGGATAGAGGATAGGATAGGATAGAGGACAGGAGAAAATAGAGGATAGGATAGGTTAGCGGATAGGATAGGATAGAGGATAGGATAGGATAGAGGATAGGATAGGATAGAGGATAGGATAGGATAGAGGATAGGATAGGATAGAGGATAGGATAGGATTGAGGATAGGATAGAATAGAGGAAAGGATAGGATAGAGGATCGGATAGGTGATTGGATAGGATAGAGGATAGGATAGGATAGAGGATAGTATAGGATAGAGGATAGAGGATAGGATAGGATAGAGGATATGATAGGATAGAGGATAGGATAGGATAGAGGATAGGATAGGATAGAGGATAGGATACGATAGAGGATAGGGTATTATAGTGGATAGGATAGGATAGAGGATGGGATAGGATAGAGGATAGAGGATAGGATAAGATAAGATAGAGGGTATGATAGGATAGATGATAGGATAGGAAAGAGGATAGGATAGGATAGATGATAGGATAGGATAGAGGATAGGATAGGGGATTGTATAGGATAGAGGACAGGAGACGATAGAGGATAGGATAGAGGATAGGTTAGGGGATTGGATAGGATAGAGGATAGGATAGGATAGAGGATAGGATCGGATAGATGATAGGATAGGGGATTGGATAGGATAGAGTATAGGATACGATACAGGATAGGATAGGATAGAGGATAGGATAGGATAGAGGATAGGTTAGGATAGAGGATAGGATAGGATAGACGATAGGATAGAGGATAGGATAGGACAAAAGGATAGGATAGGATAGAGGATAGGATAGGATAGAGGATAGGATAGGATAGAGGATAGGATAGGGTAGAGGATAGAATACGATAGAGGATAGGATATTATAGAGGATAGGATATTATAGAGGATAGGATAGGATAGAGGATAGGATAGGATAGAGGATAGGATAGGATAGAGGATAGGATAGGATAGAGGATAGGATAGGACAGAGGATAGGATAGGATAGAGGATAGGATATAGGATTGGATAGGATAGAGGATAGGATACGATAGTGGATAGGATAGATGATAGGATGGGATAGAGGAAAGGATAGGATAGAGGATCGGATAGGTGATTGGATAGGATAGAGGATAGGATAGGATAGAGGATAGTATAGGATAGAGGATAGGATAGGATAGAGGATAGGATAGGATAAGATAGAGGATAGGATAGGATAGAGGATAGGATAGGATATAGGATTGGATAGGATAGAGGATAGGATAGGATAGAGGATAGGATAGGAGAGAGGATAGGATAGGATAGCGGATAGGATAGGATATAGGATTGGATAGGATAGAGGATAGGATACGATAGAGGATAGGATAGGATAGAGGATAGGATAGGGGATTGGATAGGATAGAGGATAGGATAGGATAGAAGATAGGATAGGATTGAGGATAGGATAGGATAGAGGAAAGGATAGGATAGAGGATCGGATAAGTGATTGGATAGGATAGTGGATAGGATAGGATAGAGGATAGTATAGGATAGAGGATAGGATAGGATAGAGGATAGGATAGGATATAGGATACGATATTATAGAGGATAGGATAGGATAGAGGAAACGATAGGGTATTGGATAGGATAGAGCATAGGATAAAGAATAGGATAGGATAGAGGATAGGATAGGGGATTGGATAGCATACGGGATTGGATAGGATAGAGGATAGGATACGATAGAGGATAGGATAGGATGGAGGATAGGATAGGGGATTGGAAAGGATAGAGTATAGGATAGGATAGGATAGAGGATACGATATTATAGAGGATTGGATAGGATAGAGGATAGGATCGGATAGAGGATAGGATAGGGGATTGGATAGGATAGAGGAAAGGATAGGATAGAGGATAGGATAGGATAGAGGATAGGATATAGGATTGGATAGGTTAGAGGATAGGATACGATAGTGTATAGGATAGATGATAGGATAGGATAGAGGATAGGATAGGATAGAGGATAGGATAGGGGATTGGATAGGATAGAGGATAGGATAGGATAGAGGATAGGATAGGATTGAGGATAGGATAGGATAGAGGATAGGATAGGATAGGATAGAGTATAGGATAGGATAGAGGATACGATATTATAGAGGATAGGATAGGATAGAGGAAACGATAGGGTATTGGATAGGATAGAGCATAGGATAAAGAATAGGATAAGATAGAGGATAGGATAGGGGATTGGATAGCATACGGGATTGGATAGGATAGAGGATAGGATACGATAGAGGATAGGATAGGATGGAGGATAGGATAGGGGATTGGATAGGATAGAGTATAGGATAGGATAGGATAGAGGATACGATATTATAGAGGATTGGATAGGATAGAGGATAGGATCGGATAGAGGATAGGATAGGGGATTGGATAGGATAGAGGAAAGGATAGGATAGAGGATAGGATATAGGATTGGATAGGTTAGAGGATAGGATACGATAGTGTATAGGATAGATGATAGGATAGGATAGAGGATGGGATAGGATAGAGGATAGGATAGGGGATTGGATAGGATAGAGGATAGGATAGGGTAGAGGATAGGATAGGATTGAGGATAGGATAGGATAGAGAAAATGATAGGATAGAGGATCGGATAGGATAGGATAGAGTATAGGATTGGATAGAGGATACGATATTATAGAGGATAGGATAGGATAGAGGATAAGATAGGATAGAGGATAGAATAGGATTGATGATAGGATAGGATAGAGGAAAGGATAGGATAGAGGATCGGATAGGTGATTGGATAGGATAGAGGATAGGATAGGATAGAGGATAGTATAGGATAGAGGATAGGATAGGATAGAGGATAGGATAGGATAAGATAGAGGATAGGATAGGATAGAGGATAGGATAGGATATAGGATTGGATAGGATAGAGGATAGGATAGGATAGAGGATAGGATAGGGGATTGGATAGGATAGAGGATAGGATAGGATAGAAGATAGGATAGGATTGAGGATAGGATAGGATAGAGGAAAGGATAGGATAGAGGATAGGATAGGATAAAGGATAGGATAGGGTAGATGATAGGATAGGATAGAAGATAGGATAGGAGATTGGATATGATAGGATAGAGGATAGGATAGGAGATTGGATAGGATAGAGGATAGGATAGGATAGAGGATACGATAGGATAGAGGATAGGATAGGATAGAGGATAGGATAGGATAGAGGATAGGATAGGATAGAGGATAGGATAGGATTGAGGATAGGATAGGATAGAGGATAGGATATTATAGAGGATAGGATAGGATAGAGGATAGGATAGGATAGAGGATGGGATAGGATAGCGGATAGGATAGGATATAGGATTGGATAGGATAGAGGATAGGATACGATAGAGGATAGGATAGGATAGAGGATAGGATACGATAGAGGAAAGGATATTATAGAGGATAGGATAGGATAGAGGATAGGATAGGATAGAGGATAGGATAGGATAGAGGATAGGATAGGATAGAGGATAGGATATTATAGAGGATAGGATAGGATAGAGGATAAGATAGGATAGAGGATAGGATAGGATAGAGGATAGGATAGGATAGGATAGAGGATAGGATAGGATAGAAGATAGGATAGGATAGAGGATATGATAGGATAGAGGGTAGGATAGGATAGAGGATAGGATAGGGTAGAGGATAGGATAGGATAGAGGATAGGATAGGTGATTGGATAGGATAGAGGATAGGATAGGTGATTGGATAGGATAGAGGATAGGATAGGTGATTGGATAGGATAGAGGATAGGATAGGATAGAGGATCGGATAGGTGATTGGATAGGATAGAGGATAGGATAGGATAGAGGATAGGAGAAAATAGAGGATAGGATAGGTTAGCGGATAGGATAGGATAGAGGATAGGATAGGATAGAGGATAGGATAGGATAGAGGATAGGATAGGATAGAGGATAGGATAGGATTGAGGATAGGATAGAATAGAGGAAAGTATAGGATAGAGGATCGGATAGGTGATTGGATAGGATAGAGGATAGGATAGGATAGAGGATAGTATAGGATAGAGGATAGAGGATAGGATAGGATAGAGGATATGATAGGATAGAGGATAGGATAGGATAGAGGATAGGATAGGATAGAGGATAGGATACGATAGAGGATAGGGTATTATACTGGATAGGATAGGATAGAGGATGGGATAGGATAGAGGATAGAGGATAGGATAAGATAAGATAGAGGATATGATAGGATAGATGATAGGATAGGAAAGAGGATAGGATAGGATAGATGATAGGATAGGATAGAGGATAGGATAGGGGATTGTATAGGATAGAGGACAGGAGACGATAGAGGATAGGATAGAGGATAGGTTAGGGGATTGGATAGGATAGAGGATAGGATAGGATAGAGGATAGGATCGGATAGATGATAGGATAGGGGATTGGATAGGATAGAGTATAGGATACGATACAGGATAGGATAGGATAGAGGATAGGATAGGATAGAGGATAGGTTAGGATAGAGGATAGGATAGGATAGACGATAGGATAGAGGATAGGATAGGACAAAAGGATAGGATAGGATAGAGAATAGGATAGGATAGAGGATAGGATAGGATAGAGGATAGGATAGGGTAGAGGATAGAATACGATAGAGGATAGGATATTATAGAGGATAGGATATTATAGAGGATAGGATAGGATAGAGGGTAGGATAGGATAGATGATAGGATAGGATAGAGGATAGGATAGGATAGAGGATAGGATAGGACAGAGGATAGGATAGGATAGAGGATAGGATATAGGATTGGATAGGATAGAGGATAGGATACGATAGTGGATAGGATAGATGATAGGATGGGATAGAAGATAGGATAGGATAGAGGATAGGATAGGATAGAGGTTAGGATAGAGGATAGGATAGTGGATTGTATAGGATAGATGATAGTATAGGATAGAGGATAGGATAGCATAGAGGATAGGATAGGATAGAGGATAGGATAGGATAGAGGATAGGATAGCGGATAGGATAGGATAGAGTATAGAATAGGATAGAGGATAGGATAGGATAGAGGATAGAATAGGATTGATGATAGGATAGGATAGAGGAAAGGATAGGATAGAGGATCGGATGGGGACCGAGGGGATATGGGCTTAGTAGTGGTGACTCGGATCCACTACTAGGTATGCCACAGTGGTGGCGGTCATATCCCTAAAATCCTCTACGCTCCACCTCCTCGTGGTGGTCCCTGGGAACACACATAGTTGTGTGTTGCTAACGGAGCGAGGGGTATTCCGCGGAAAGTAGTCCCAATGATGTATGAGGCGATGCCGGCGGGATCTTCGGATCCTGGCAGGGCCTCCCTTGCCGGTAAGGCTCACACGGAGGGATAAAAAACCGCGGAATGGGTCCTGCGATAACGACCGGGGAGGTCGCCGCAGGGCCCTTGCCGTAAACCGGTGGTCATGTTTTACCGGAACGGTGGTCTTGCCTTAATCGGCCGGGCCGCGAGGATGATAACCTCTATAAAAATCCCTAATGCCCTAAGCTTAGGTGCGCGGTGAGAGGGTACGCCCTGGCTACAGGGCGCGGCTGGTGGGGTACATCAGCCACTAGCGCACCATCTCTGGATACCTGGCGAACTCCAGTTGAAATTAGCCTTACCCGGGCAAGGAGGCTCTGCCCGGGCGGACGTGTTTTTTCCTGCCAATCTCGTGGGACCAGATATGGAATCGTATAATAAAAACCTTGATGTTGTGGGGGAGGCTGCCGATACGGCAGCAGCTGCGGCGGGGGAAGAGACGGCAGCGGTCACTGACGGGGAGGGGACGGCAACGATTACTGCCGGGGAGGACGCGGTCGTGGTCATCGCGGACGAGGACTCGGATGGGGATGAAACAATCATCTCCATCTCGAGCTCCGTCGGCTCGATCGTGACGCGCGGGGGCGCGGAGAAGCGGGGCGCGACATCTGGGGTCTCTGACCCCAAGCGTGCCCGGTTAGAGGGGGGGCAGCACACCCGCGGCGGGTCGGTGTCGCGGACGGACCCCGGGGAGGGCTCGTCGGGGACGCCCACCATGGATCTGGCCCTCGGCGGCCGCGCCGAGAGGAGTCAGACGAGGAGGGTGGATGACCTCATCGAGCTGGGTGGGAGGATGCCGACAGCGCAGCTAGTAGGGGAGGTGGAGGAGGCGATGTTGAGGGTGGAGAGAGTCTCCACCGTCTCAAAGGGCCTCAAGGGGGACCTGGCTAAAGACTTGCGGGATTGTTCTGCAGTCGCCAGGGCCCACTGCACCACCTTGATGCAGCGGTGCTTTACCGGGATGGCGTGGCAGGGTAGCCAGGAGGTGGCCCGCCTCCGCGAGCAGAACGCGGCCCTCGCGAAGGAGGCGGGTGACCTCCGGGCGAGGCTCCGGTCAATGGAGGCCGGGCGGCGGGCGAACACCGACAGCGGTCGCCGGGCGGGACATGCGCCAATAGGGGAAGCGCCCCCCGCCTCCTCGACAGCGGGGGTCCGTACGCGGGGGATGGAGGCGATGGGACCGTCGGGGGAGGGAGCGGGAGTTTTGGACTCCGAAGCCCTGCTTCTCCGGGTCGGCGCGCTGATAACGGCCAGGAACCGGGAGCTAGAGGCCCGGATGGAGGAGCGGTTCCGGACGATTCTGGCCGGGTTGGCCCCGGCCCTCCGGGCGGAGGGTAAATCGGCGCGCGAGGCGACGCCGGTGGCTTCTCTGCCGGCGACGTCTGTCACCAAGGGGACTGGACCGGTGGTCGTGTCCAACGTGAGGGTGGTGCCCCCCGTTATCATTCCGCCACCGGTCGTCCCGGCCTCGTGGATGGAGGTGACGAGCAAGGCGGCGAAGAGGGCCAAGAAGAAGATGGCCGCGGAGGAGGCTGCGGCGAGAGCAGCCGCGGCCGAGGCAGCTGCCGCCGCTTCACGGCTGCAGGCTGCGAGGGAGCCGAGGGCGGCGGGCGGCGCACGAGTGCAGGGCGGCGCGAGCGCGGCGAAGCCCGCCGCCGGGAGGGACGGTGGCCTGGGACGCACCCCCAGAACGGGAGCAGTGGCCATCACCATCCCCGAGAGCTGCAAGCTCACTTATTCGGAGGTGATGGCCAGGGCAAAAGAGAGGGTGGACCTCAAGGCTATCGGGATCGAGTCGGGTGTGCTTCCCAGGCGGTCGAAAACCGGCGGGATCCTCCTGGAGGTCAGGGGCACGGGGTGCCAGGAGAAGGCACGGGCCCTCTCCGGGAGGATCGCCGAGGCGCTTGGGGGGACCGGGGTTAAGGTCTCCCAGGCGGTCAAGCGCGGCGAGGTGCGCGTGGCGGGCCTGGACGACTCGGTGTCGCCCGGGGACGTAGCGGCGGCGCTGGCGGCGGCGGGGGGGTGTTCCGCGGCGGAGTTCCGGGTCGGCGAGATCCGCAGACCCGCCTCGGAGCAGGCGCTGGGCTCCTGTTGGGCCCAGGGCCCCCTCGCGGCCGTCAAGAAAGTGTTGGCGGGAGGCCGGCTGCTGGTCGGCTGGTCCTCGGCCCGCGTCGAGGCGCTGAGGGAGCGGCCCCTCCAATGCTTCCGTTGTTTGGAGACGGGGCACACGCGGGCGACATGCAAGAGCGCGGTCGACAGAGGCGCGATGTGCTACCGCTGCGGGGCGTCTCTCCTGGTCCGCAGAGTGGGAGGTGTCGGCCGGCGAGCTGGGTGAGGCGATGGCCAGGGCGCGGCGGGTGGGCCGCAAGGCCCCGGGCTCGGACGGGGTGCCGGGCCGCGCGTTGGTCTTGGCCCTGGAGGGGGGACTCGCCGCCGAACTCCGGCAGCTGTATAACGGCTGTCTGAGGGAGGGGGTGTTCCCCACGGAGTGGAAGTCGGGCAGGTTGGTCCTCCTTCCGAAGGGGGGCAAGTCCCGGGACTCGCCCTCAGGGTACCGGCCAATTTGTCTGCTGGACGAGGCGGGGAAGTTGTTCGAGCGCGTACTCGTTGGACGCCTCGTCCGGCACCTGTCGGCGGGAGGGGTCCCCGATCTGAGCGGGGTTCAATTCGGCTTCCGGGAGGGTCTCTCCACCGTCGACGCTATTCGGCGGGTGAGGGCTCTCTCGGAGGCCTGTACGAGGGGGGGCGGTGTTGCGTTGGCGATATCCTTGGATATCGCTAACGCGTTCAACACCGTCCCCTGGGATCGGATAATGGAGGCCCTGGTCTTCCACCGGGTGCCTCTGTATCTCAGAAGGGTGATCGGGAGCTATCTCTCCGACAGGGGTATAGAGTATCCCGGCCGGTACGGGATGGTGCGCAGGGGCGTCGTGCGCGGGGTTCCGCAGGGCTCGGTGTTGGGCCCGTTGCTGTGGAATCTTGCGTACGATCGCGTCCTGCGGGAGGAGATGCCTCCCGGGGTCAGCCTGACGTGTTACGCCGACGACACGCTGGTATTGGCCACCGGGAGGTATGCGAAGGAGGCCATCTGCCTGGCGGAGCGCGGCGCGTGGCGCGCGGTGCGCGCGATCCGGTCGCTGGGCCTAGAGGTGTCCGTCGAGAAAACCAGGGCCATGTGGTTTCTCCGCTCGGCCCGGTTGGCGGCGCCTCCCCAGTGCTGGATCTGCGTGGGGGAGGGGATGGTCAAGGTCGGGTCCCAGATGCGGTACCTGGGACTCGAGCTTGACGGCCGGTGGCGTTTTGACCGCCACCTTGAGTCGCTGGCGCCCCGGGCGGAGAGGGCGACCGCTGCGCTCGGTCGCCTTCTCCCGAATCTCGGGGGACCCTGTGGACGGGTGCGTCGTCTGTTCGCGGTGGTGGTGCGAGTTTTGGTCCTGTACGGAGCCCCTGTATGGGCGCGCGATGTCTTGGCTAGGGGGCGCAGTGGCGGCACACGGTCGCTGCTGCGTCGCATCGAGCGCAGGCTGGCCATAGGCATCGTGCGGGGGTACCGCACCATTTCATACGCGACGGCGATGGTGATGTCGGGGCTGATCCCCCTCGAGCTGGAGGCCCGCGTGTTGGCGGATGTGCATACGCACTCCAGGGAACTCCGGCTCCGGGGGGTGGCCCCGGATCAGGCGCGGCTCATGGTGGATGAGCTCAGGCGACATGCTTGGCGGCACGCAGCCCGGGAGTGGCGCGATAGCCTTCCCGGGACAAGGGAGGGCGAGAGGCGGGCCGTTCGGGCCATCCTCCCGGTGTTCGATCAATGGAACAGGGGATGGATGGGGCATAGGGTCTCCTACCGTGTGACGCAGGTGATGAGCGGGCACGGGTGCTTCGGCGACTACCTGTGTCGCATCGGGAGGGAGACCGAGGAGGCGTGTCACCACTGCGGCGAGCCGCGGGACACGGCGCAACACACTCTGGAGGAGTGTCCGGCATGGGGGGGAGAGCGCCGTGCCCTGCGGCGCGCGGTGGGCCACGACCTCTCGCTCCCGGCTGTCGTCGCTGCGGCAGCCGGTGGCGAGGAGGCGTGGAGGGGGTTCGCTTCCTTCTGCGAGCGGGTTATGCTGCGGAAGGAGGCTGCGGAACGGGATCGGGAGCGTAATCACGATCCCGGCCGAAGGGGGGGGAGGCGGCGCAGGGTACGCCCCGGGGGCGTACCCCCGTTGCGACGCCTCTGACGCGAGCGGGGACGCCCTTGATGATCTCGAGGCGGGGGATCGGATATCCCCTTACACTCGGTCACCAACGGCGTCCCCGGAGGCCGCCGGGCATCTCGGGCGGGGGCTCGGATGCTCATCGGGCGGCCTAACAGGGGGGGAAGGCGCCACGTCGTCCGTTGCGTGGTGCCTTCGGATAGAGTAGGTACGGGAGGGGGCCGCGTCCCCCCCTGGGTGGTATGCTAAGGCGGGGGCACACCGGATTGACATGCGCGCGCAGAGCACGGGTGCCCCCAGGAGTCTAGGGACGGACGGGGAGGAGTTAGTGGGTATACTCGGCGTTGCACCAACCAGCCGAGGAGTCCCACATAACCCGGACCACCCCCCCCCCGGGGGGGGGTTCGGGTATCCGTAACGAGATTACCTCCTCGAAAAAAAAAAACTAGGATAGGGGATTGGATAGCATACGGGATTGGATAGGATAGAGGATAGGATACGATAGAGGATAGGATAGGATGGAGGATAGGATAGGGGATTGGATAGGATAGAGTATAGGATAGGATAGGATAGAGGATACGATATTATAGAGGATAGGATAGGATAGAGGATCGGATCGGATAGAGGATAGGATAGGATAGAGGATAGGATAGGATAGAGGATAGTATAGGATAGAGGATAGGATAGGATAGAGGATAGGATAGGATAGGATAGAGGATAGGATAGGATAGGATAGAGGATAGGATAGGATAGAGGATAGGATAGGATAGAGGATCGGATAGGATAGAGGATAGGATAGGATAGAGGATAGGATAGGATAGAGGATAGGATAGGATAGAGGATAGAATAGGATAGAGGATAGGATAGGATAGAGGATAGGATAGGATAGAGGATAGGATAGGATAGAGGATAGGATAGGATAGAGGATAGGATAGGATAGAGGATAGGATAGGATAGAGGATAGGATAGGATAGAGGATAGGATACTATAGAGGATAGGATATAGGATTGGATAGGATAGAGGATAGGATACGATAGTGGATAGGATAGATGATAGGATAGGATAGAAGATAGGATAGGATAGAGGATAGGATAGGATAGAGGATAGGATAGAGGATAGGATAGTGGATTGTATAGGATAGAGGATAGGATAGGATAGAGGATAGGATACGATAGAGGATAGGATATTATAGAGGATAGGATAGGATAGAGGATAGGATAGGATAGAGGATAGGATAGGATAGAGGATAGGATAGGATAGAGGATAGTATAGGATAGTGAATAGGATAGCATAGAGGATAGGATAGGGGATTGAATAGGATAGAGTATAGGATACGATAGAGGATAGGATCGGATAGAGGATAGGATAGGGGATTGTATAGGATAGAGGACAGGTGACGATAGAGGATAGGATAGGTTAGACGATAGGATAGGATAGAGGATAGGATAGGATAGAGGATAGGATAGGATAGAGGATAGGATAGGATAGAGGATAGGATAGAGGATAGGATAGAGGATAGGATAGAGGATAGGATAGGATAGAGGATAGAATAGGATAGAGGATAGGATAGGATTGAGGATAGGATAGGATAGAGGATAGGATATTATAGAGGATAGGATAGGATAGAGGATAAGATAGGATAGAGGATAGGATAGGATAGAGGATTGGATAGGATAGGATAGAGGATAGGATAGGATAGAGGATAGGATAGGATAGAGGATAGGATAGGATAGAGGATAGGATAGGGGATTGGATAGGATAGAGGATAGGATAGGATAGGGGATAGGATAGGATTGAGGATAGGATAGGATAGAGGAAAGGATAGGATAGAGGATCGGATAGGTGATTGGATAGGATAGAGGATAGGATAGGATAGAGGATAGTATAGGATAGAGGATAGGATAGGATAGAGGATAGGATAGGATAGAGGATAGGATAGGATAGAGGATAGGATAGGATAGAGGATAGGATAGGATAGAGGATAGTATAGGATAGAGGATAGGATAGGTTAGAGGATAGGATAGGATTGAGGATAGGATAGGATAGAGGAAAGGATAGGATAGAGGATCGGATAGGTGATTGGATAGGATAGAGGATAGGATAGGATAGAGGATAGTATAGGATAGAGGATATTATAGGATAGAGGATAGGATAGGATAGGATAGAGTATAGGATAGGATAGAGGATACGATATTATAGAGGATAGGATAGGATAGAGGAAACGATACGGTATTGGATAGGATAGAGCATAGGATAAAGAAGAGGATAGGATAGAGGATAGGATAGGGGATTGGATAGCATACGGGATTGGATAGGATAGAGGATAGGATACGATAGAGGATAGGATAGGATGGAGGATAGGATAGGATAGAGGATAGGATAGGATAGAGGATAGGATAGGATAGAGGATAGGATAGGATAGAGGATAGGATATTATAGAGGATAGGATAGGATAGAGGATAGGATAGGATAGAGGATAGGATAGGATAGAGGATAGGATAGGATAGAGGATAGGATAGGATAGAGGATAGGATAGGATAGAGGATAGGATATTATAGAGGATAGGATAGGACAGAGGATAGGATAGGATAGAGGATAGGATAGGATAGAGGATAGGATAGGATAGAGGATAGGATAGGATAGAGGATAGGATAGGATAGAGGATCGGATAGGATAGAGGATAGGATAGGATAGGATAGAGGATAGGATAGGATAGAGGATAGGATAGGATAGAGGATAGGATAGGATAGAGGATAGGATATTATAGAGGATAGGATAGGATAGAGGATAGGATAGGATAGAGGATAGGATAGGATAGAGGATAGGATAGGATAGAGGATAGGATAGGATAGAGGATAGGATAGGATAGAGGACAGGATATTATAGAGGATAGGATAGGATAGAGGATAGGATAGGATAGAGGATAGGATAGGATAGAGGATAGGATAGGATAGAGGATAGGATAGGATAGAGGATAGGATAGGATAGAGGATAGGATAGGATAGAGGATCGGATAGGATAGAGGATAGGATAGGATAGGATAGAGGATAGGTTAGGATAGAGGATAGGATACTATAGAGGATAGGATAGGATAGAGGATAGGATAGGATAGAGGATAGGATAGGATAGAGGATAGGATAGGATAGAGGATAGGATAGGATAGAGGATAGGATAGGATAGAGGATAGGATAGGATAGAGGATAGGATAGGATAGAGGATAGGATAGGATAGAGGATAGGATAGGATAGAGGATAGGATAGGATAGAGGATAGGATAGGATAGAGGATAGGATAGGATAGAGGATAGGATAGGATAGAGGATAGGATAGGATAGAGGATATGATAGGATAGAGGATCGGATAGGATAGAGGATAGGATAGGATAGAGGATAGGATAGGATAGAGGATAGGATAGGATAGAGGATAGGATAGGATAGAGGATAGGATAGGATAGAGGATAGGATAGGATAGAGGATAGTATAGGATAGTGAATAGGATAGCATAGAGGATAGGATAGGGGATTGGATAGGATAGAGTATAGGATACGATAGAGGATAGGATCGGATAGAGGATAGGATAGGGGATTGTATAGGATAGAGGACAGGAGACGATAGAGGATAGGATAGGTTAGACGATAGGATAGGATAGAGGATAGGATAGGATAGAGGATAGGATAGGATAGAGGATAGGATAGAGGATAGGATAGAGGATAGGATAGAGGATAGGATAGAGGATAGGATAGGATAGAGGATAGAATAGGATAGAGGATAGGATAGGATAGAGGATAGAATAGGAAAGAGGATAGGATAGGATAGAGGATAGGATATTATAGAGGATAGGATAGGATAGAGGATAGGATATTATAGAGGATAGGATAGGATAGAGGATAGGATAGGATAGAGGATAACGATAGGATAGAGGATAGGATAGGATAGAGGATAGGATAGGATAGAGGATCGGATAGGATAGAGGATAGGATAGGATAGGATAGAGGATAGGATAGGATAGAGGATAGGATAGGATAGAGGATAGGATAGGATAGAGGATAGGATAGGATAGAGGATAGGATAGGATAGAGGATAGGATAGGATAGAGGATAGGATAGGATAGAGGATAGGATAGGATAGAGGATAGGATAGGATAGAGGATAGGATAGGATTGAGGATAGGATAGGATAGAGGAAAGGATAGGATAGAGGATCGGATAGGATAGAGGATAGGATAGGATTGAGGATAGGATAGGATAGAGGAAAGGATAGGATAGAGAATCGGATAGGTGATTGGATAGGATAGAGGATAGGATAGGATAGAGGATAGTATAGGATAGAGGATATTATAGGATAGAGGATAGGATAGGATAGGATAGAGTATAGGATAGGATAGAGGATACGATATTATAGAGGATAGGACAGGATAGAGGAAACGATAGGGTATTGGATAGGATAGAGCATAGGATAAAGAATAGGATAGGATAGAGGATAGGATAGGGGATTGGATAGCATACGGGATTGGATAGGATAGAGGATAGGATACGATAGAGGATAGGATAGGATGGAGGATAGGATAGGGGATTGGATAGGATAGAGTATAGGATATGATAGGATAGAGGATACGATATTATAGAGGATAGGATAGGATAGAGGATAGGATAGGATAGAGGATAGGATAGAGGATAGGATAGAGGATAGGATAGGATAGAGGATAGAATATAATAGAGGATAGGATAGGATTGAGGATAGGATAGGATAGAGGATAGGATATTATAGAGGATAGGATAGGATAGAGGATAAGATAGGATAGAGGATATTATAGGATAGAGGATAGGATAGGATAGAGGATAGGATAGGATAGAGGATAGGATAGGATAGAGGATAGGATACTATAGAGGATAGGATATAGGATTGGATAGGATAGAGGATAGGATACGATAGTGGATAGGATAGATGATAGGATAGGATAGAAGATAGGATAGGATAGAGGATAGGATAGGATAGAGGATAGGATAGAGGATAGGATAGTGGATTGTATAGGATAGAGGATAGGATAGGATAGAGGATAGGATACGATAGAGGATAGGATATTATAGAGGATAGGATAGGATAGAGGATAGGATAGGATAGAGGATAGGATAGGATAGAGGATAGGATAGGATAGAGGATAGGATATTATAGAGGATAGGATAGGATAGAGGATAGGATCGGATAGAGGATAGGATAGGGGATTGGATAGGATAGAGGAAAGGATAGGATAGAGGATAGGATAGGATAGAGGATAGGATATAGGATTGGATAGGTTAGAGGATAGGATACGATAGTGGATAGGATAGATGATAGGATAGGATAGAGGATAGGATAGGATAGAGTATAGGATAGGGGATTGGATAGGATAGAGGATAGGATAGGATAGAGGATAGGATAGGATTGAGGATAGGATAGGATAGAGGAAAGGATAGGATAGAGGATTGGAGTGTATAGAGGCTAGGATATAGGATTGGATAGGATAGAGGATAGGATAGGATAGAGGATAGGATAGGATAGAGGATATTATAGGATAGAGGATAGGATAGGATAGAGGATAGGATATTATAGAGGATAGGGTAGGATAGAGGATAGGATAGGATAGAGGATAGGATAGGATAGAGGATTGGAGTGTATAGAGGCTAGGATATAGGATTGGATAGGATAGAGGATAGGATAGGATAGAGGATAGGATAGAGAATGTGAAAGGATAGAGGATAGGATAGGATAGAGGATAGAATAGAGGATAGGATAGGGGAATGGATAGGATAGTTGATACGATAGGATAGAGAATAGGATAGGATGGATGATATTATAGGATAGAGCACAGGATAGGATAGAGGATTCGATATTATAGAGGAAAGGATAGGGGATTGGATAGGATAGAGGATAGGATAGGATAGAGGATAGGATAGAGGATAGGATAGAGGATTGGATAGGATAGTGGATAATATAGGATAGAGGATAGGATAGGGGATTGGATAGGATAGAAGATAGGAGACGATAGAGGATAGGATAGGATAGATGATAGGATAGAGGATAGGATAGGGTAGAGTATAGAATAGGATAGAGGATAGGATAGGATAGAGGATAGGATAGGAATGAGGACATGATAGGATAGAGGATAGGATAAGATAGAGGATCGGATAGGATCGGATAGAATATAGAATAGGATAGAGGATAGGATAGGATAGAGGATAGGATAGAGGATAGGATAGAGGATAGGATAGGGGATAGGATAGAGGATTGGATAGGATAGAGGATAGGATAGGATAGAGGATAGAATAGGATAGCGGATAGGATAGGATATAGGATTGTATAGGATGGAGGATAGGATAGGTTAGAGGATAGGATAGGATAGAGGATAGGATAGGATAGAGGATAGGATAGGATAGGATAGAGGATAGGATAGCATAGGATAGAGGATAGGATAGGATGGAGGATAGGATAGGATAGAGGAGAGGATAGGATAGAGGATAGGATAGGATAGAGGATAGGATTGGATAGAGGATAGGATAGGATAGAGGATAGGATAGGATAGAGGATAGGATATTATAGAGGATAGGATAGGATAGAGGATAGGATAGGATAGAGGATAGGATAGGATAGAGGATTGGAGTGTATAGAGGATAGGATATAGGATTGGATAGGATAGAGGATAGGACACGATAGTGGACAGGAGAGACGATAGGATAGGATAGAGGATTGGAGTGTATAGAGGATAGGATAGAGGATAGGATAGGATAGAGGATAGGATAGGATAGGATAGAGGAGAGGATAGGATAGAGGATAGGATAGGATAGAGGATAGGATAGGAAAGATGATAGGATAGGATAGAGGATAGGATATTATAGAGGATAGTATAGGACAGAGGATTGGAAAGGATAGAGGATAGGATAGGATAGAGGATAGGATAGGATAGATGATAGGATAGGATAGAGGATAGGATAGGATAGAGGTAAGGATAGGATAGAGGATAGGATTGGATAGAGGATAGGATAGGATAGAGGATAGGATATTATAGAGGATAGGGTAGGATAGAGGATAGGATAGGATAGAGGATAGGGTAGGATAAAGGATAGGATAGGATAGAGGATAGGATAGGATAGAGGATTGGAGTGTATAGAGGCTAGGATATAGGATTTGATAGGATAGAGGATAGGATACGATAGTGGATAGGACAGAGGATAGGATAGGATAGGATAGAGGATAGGATAGAGGATTGGATAGGATAGAGGATAGGATAGGATAGAGGATAGGATAGGATAGAGGATAGGATAGGATAGACGATAGGATAGGACAGAGGATAGGATAGAGAATGTGAAAGGATAGAGGATAGGATAGGATAGAGGATAGAATAGAGGATAGGATAGGGGAATGGATAGGATAGTTGATACGATAGAATAGAGAATAGGATAGGATGGATGATATTATAGGATAGAGCACAGGATAGGATAGAGGATTCGATATTATAGAGGAAAGGATAGGGGATTGGATAGGAATGAGGATAGGATAGGATAGAGGATAGGATAAGATAGAGGATCGGATAGGATCGGATAGAATATAGAATAGGATAGAGGATAGGATAGGATAGAGGATAGGATAGAGGATAGGATAGAGGATAGGATAGGGGATAGGATAGAGGATTGGATAGGATAGAGGATAGGATAGGATAGAGGATAGAATAGGATAGCGGATAGGATAGGATATAGGATTCTATAGGATGGAGGATAGGATAGGTTAGAGGATAGGATAGGATAGAGGATAGGATAGAGGATAGGATAGGATAGGATAGAGGATAGGATAGCATAGGATAGAGGATAGGATAGGATGGAGGATAGGATAGGATAGAGGAGAGGATAGGATAGAGGATAGGATAGGATAGAGGATAGGATATTATAGAGGATAGGATAGGACAGAGGATAGGATAGGATAGAGGATAGGATAGGATAGAGGATAGGATGGGATAGAGGATAGGTTAGGATAGAGGATAGGATAGGATAGAGGATAGGATTGGATAGAGGATAGGATAGGATAGAGGATAGGATAGGATAGAGGATTGGAGTGTATAGAGGATAGGATATAGGATTGGATAGGATAGAGGATAGGATACGATAGTGGACAGGAGAGACGATAGGATAGGATAGAGGATAGGATAGGATAGAGGATAGGATAGGATAGGATAGAGGAGAGGATAGGATAGAGGATAGGATAGGATAGAGGATAGGATAGGAAAGATGATAGGATAGGATAGAGGATAGGATATTATAGAGGATAGTATAGGACAGAGGATTGGAAAGGATAGAGGATAGGATAGGATAGAGGATAGGATAGGATAGATGATAGGATAGGATAGAGGATAGGATAGGATAGAGGTAAGGATAGGATAGAGGATAGGATTGGATAGAGGATAGGATAGGATAGAGGATAGGATAGGATAGAGGATAGGATAGGATAGAGGATATTATAGGATAGAGGATAGGATAGGATAGAGGATAGGATATTATAGAGGATAGGGTAGGATAGAGGATAGGGTAGGATAGAGGATAGGGTAGGATAGAGGATAGGATAGGATAGAGGATAGGATAGGATAGAGGATTGGAGTGTATAGAGGCTAGGATATAGGATTTGATAGGATAGAGGATAGGATACGATAGTGGATAGGACAGAGGATAGGATAGGATAGGATAGAGGATAGGATAGAGGATTGGATAGGATAGAGGATAGGATAGGATAGAGGATAGGATAGGATAGAGGATAGGATAGGATAGACGATAGGATAGGACAGAGGATAGGATAGAGAATGTGAAAGGATAGAGGATAGGATAGGATAGAGGATAGAATAGGGGATAGGATAGGGGAATGGATAGGATAGTTGATACGATAGAATAGAGAATAGGATAGGATGGATGATATTATAGGATAGAGCACAGGATAGGATAGAGGATTCGATATTATAGAGGAGAGGATCGAATAGAGGAAAGGATAGGGGATTGGATAGGATAGAGGACAGGATAGGATACAGGATAGGATAGAGGATAGGATAGGGGATTGGATAGGATAGAAGATAGGAGACGATAGAGGATAGGATAGGATAGAGGATAGGATAGGTTAGAGGATAGGATAGGATAGAGGATTGGAGTGTATAGAGGACAGGATATAGGATTGGATAGGATAGACGATAGGATACGATAGTGGACAGGAGAGACGATAGGATAGGATAGAGGATTGGAGTGTATAGAGGATAGGATAGAGGATAGGATAGGATAGAGGATAGGATAGGATGGAGGATAGGATAGGATAGAGGAGAGGATAGGATAGAGGATAGGATAGGATAGAGGATAGGATAGGAAAGAGGATAGGATAGGATAGAGGATAGGATATTATAGAGGATAGTATAGGACAGAGGATTGGAAAGGATAGAGGATAGGATAGGATAGAGGATAGGATAGGATAGAGGATAGGATAGGATAGAGGATAGGATAGGATAGAGCTTAGGATAGGATAGAGGATAGGATTGGATAGAGGATAGGATAGGATAGAGGATAGGATAGGATAGAGGATAGGATAGGATAGAGGATATTATAGGATAGAGGATAGGATAGGATAGAGGATAGGATATTATAGAGGATAGGGTAGGATAGAGGATAGGATAGGATACAGGATAGGGTAGGATAGAAGATAGGATAGGATAGAGGATAGGATAGGATAGAGGATTGGAGTGTATAGAGGCTAGGATATAGGATTGGATAGGATAGAGGATAGGATACGATAGTGGATAGGACAGAGGATAGGATAGGATAGGATAGAGGATAGGATAGAGGATTGGATAGGATAGAGGATAGGATAGGATAGAGGATAGGATAGGATAGAGGATAGGATAGGATAGACGATAGGATAGGACAGAGGATAGGATAGAGAATGTGAAAGGATAGAGGATAGGATAGGATAGAGGATAGAATAGAGGATAGGATAGGGGAATGGATAGGATAGTTGATACGATAGAATAGAGAATAGGATAGGATGGATGATATTATAGTATAGAGCACAGGATAGGATAGAGGATTCGATATTATAGAGGAGAGGATCGAATAGAGGAAAGGATAGGGGATTGGATAGGATAGAGGATAGGATAGGATACAGGATAGGATAGAGGATAGGATAGAGGATTGGATAGGATAGTGGATAATATAGGATAGAGGATAGGATAGGGGATTGGATAGGATAGAAGATAGGAGACGATAGAGGATAGGATAGGATAGATGATAGGATAGAGGATAGGATAGAGAATAGAACAGGATAGAGGATAGGATAGGATAGATGATATTATAGGATAGAGGATAGGATAGGACAGAGGATAGAATAGGTTGGAGGATAGGATAGGGGATTGGATAGGATAGAGGATAGGAGACGATAGAGGATAGGATAGGGGATTGGATAGGATAGAGGATAGGATACGATAGAGGATAGGATAGGATAGAGGATAGGATAGAGGATAGGATAGGGGATAGGATAGAGGATTGGATAGGATAGAGGATAGGATAGGATAGAGGATAGGATAGGATAGCGGATAGGATAGGATATAGGATTGGATAGGATGGAGGATAGGATAGGTTAGAGGATAGGATAGGATAGAGGATAGGATAGGATAGAGGATAGGATAGGATAGAGGATAGGATAGGATAGGATAGAGGATAGGATAGGATAGGATAGAGGATAGGATAGGATAGAGGATATGATAGGATAGAGGATATGATAGGATAGAGGATAGGATAGGATAGCGGATAGGATAGGGTAGAGTATAGAATAGGATAGAGGATAGGATAGGATAGAGGATAGAATAGGAATGAGGATAGGATAGGATAGAGGATAGGATAAGATAGAGGATAGGATAGGATAGAGGATAGGATAGTATAGAGGATTGGAGTGTATAGAGGCTAGGATATAGGATTGGATAGGATAGAGGATAGGATAGGATAGAGGATAGGATAGGATAGACGATAGGATAGGACAGAGGATAGGATAGAGAATGTGAAAGGATAGAGGATAGGATAGGATAGAGGATAGAATAGGGGATAGGATAGGGGAATGGATAGGATAGTTGATACGATAGAATAGAGAATAGGATAGGATGGATGATATTATAGGATAGAGCACAGGATAGGATAGAGGATTCGATATTATAGAGGAGAGGATCGAATAGAGGAAAGGATAGGGGATTGGATAGGATAGAGGACAGGATAGGATACAGGATAGGATAGAGGATAGGATAGGGGATTGGATAGGATAGAAGATAGGAGACGATAGAGGATAGGATAGGATAGAGGATAGGATAGGATAGAGGATAGGATAGGATAGAGGATAGGATAGGATAGAGGATTGGAGTGTATAGAGGACAGGATATAGGATTGGATAGGATAGACGATAGGATACGATAGTGGACAGGAGAGACGATAGGATAGGATAGAGGATTGGAGTGTATAGAGGATAGGATAGAGGATAGGATAGGATAGAGGATAGGATAGGATGGAGGATAGGATAGGATAGAGGAGAGGATAGGATAGAGGATAGGATAGGATAGAGGATAGGATAGGAAAGAGGATAGGATAGGATAGAGGATAGGATATTATAGAGGATAGTATAGGACAGAGGATTGGAAAGGATAGAGGATAGGATAGGATAGAGGATAGGATAGGATAGAGGATAGGATAGGATAGAGGATAGGATAGGATAGAGCTTAGGATAGGATAGAGGATAGGATTGGATAGAGGATAGGATAGGATAGAGGATAGGATAGGATAGAGGATAGGATAGGATAGAGGATATTATAGGATAGAGGATAGGATAGGATAGAGGATAGGATATTATAGAGGATAGGGTAGGATAGAGGATAGGATAGGATACAGGATAGGGTAGGATAGAAGATAGGATAGGATAGAGGATAGGATAGGATAGAGGATTGGAGTGTATAGAGGCTAGGATATAGGATTGGATAGGATAGAGGATAGGATACGATAGTGGATAGGACAGAGGATAGGATAGGATAGGATAGAGGATAGGATAGAGGATTGGATAGGATAGAGGATAGGATAGGATAGAGGATAGGATAGGATAGAGGATAGGATAGGATAGACGATAGGATAGGACAGAGGATAGGATAGAGAATGTGAAAGGATAGAGGATAGGATAGGATAGAGGATAGAATAGAGGATAGGATAGGGGAATGGATAGGATAGTTGATACGATAGAATAGAGAATAGGATAGGATGGATGATATTATAGTATAGAGCACAGGATAGGATAGAGGATTCGATATTATAGAGGAGAGGATCGAATAGAGGAAAGGATAGGGGATTGGATAGGATAGAGGATAGGATAGGATACAGGATAGGGTAGAGGATAGGATAGAGGATTGGATAGGATAGTGGATAATATAGGATAGAGGATAGGATAGGGGATTGGATAGGATAGAAGATAGGAGACGATAGAGGATAGGATAGGATAGATGATAGGATAGAGGATAGGATAGAGAATAGAACAGGATAGAGGATAGGATAGGATAGATGATATTATAGGATAGAGGATAGGATAGGACAGAGGATAGAATAGGTTGGAGGATAGGATAGGGGATTGGATAGGATAGAGGATAGGAGACGATAGAGGATAGGATAGGGGATTGGATAGGATAGAGGATAGGATACGATAGAGGATAGGATAGGATAGAGGATAGGATAGAGGATAGGATAGAGGATAGGATAGAGGATAGGATAGGGGATAGGATAGAGGATTGGATAGGATAGAGGATAGGATAGGATAGAGGATAGAATAGGATAGCGGATAGGATAGGATATAGGATTCTATAGGATGGAGGATAGGATAGGTTAGAGGATAGGATAGGATAGAGGATAGGATAGAGGATAGGATAGGATAGGATAGAGGATAGGATAGCATAGGATAGAGGATAGGATAGGATGGAGGATAGGATAGGATAGAGGAGAGGATAGGATAGAGGATAGGATAGGATAGAGGATAGGATATTATAGAGGATAGGATAGGACAGAGGATAGGATAGGATAGAGGATAGGATAGGATAGAGGATAGGATGGGATAGAGGATAGGTTAGGATAGAGGATAGGATAGGATAGAGGATAGGATTGGATAGAGGATAGGATAGGATAGAGGATAGGATAGGATAGAGGATTGGAGTGTATAGAGGATAGGATATAGGATTGGATAGGATAGAGGATAGGATACGATAGTGGACAGGAGAGACGATAGGATAGGATAGAGGATAGGATAGGATAGAGGATAGGATAGGATAGGATAGAGGAGAGGATAGGATAGAGGATAGGATAGGATAGAGGATAGGATAGGAAAGATGATAGGATAGGATAGAGGATAGGATATTATAGAGGATAGTATAGGACAGAGGATTGGAAAGGATAGAGGATAGGATAGGATAGAGGATAGGATAGGATAGATGATAGGATAGGATAGAGGATAGGATAGGATAGAGGTAAGGATAGGATAGAGGATAGGATTGGATAGAGGATAGGATAGGATAGAGGATAGGATAGGATAGAGGATAGGATAGGATAGAGGATATTATAGGATAGAGGATAGGATAGGATAGAGGATAGGATATTATAGAGGATAGGGTAGGATAGAGGATAGGGTAGGATAGAGGATAGGGTAGGATAGAGGATAGGATAGGATAGAGGATAGGATAGGATAGAGGATTGGAGTGTATAGAGGCTAGGATATAGGATTTGATAGGATAGAGGATAGGATACGATAGTGGATAGGACAGAGGATAGGATAGGATAGGATAGAGGATAGGATAGAGGATTGGATAGGATAGAGGATAGGATAGGATAGAGGATAGGATAGGATAGAGGATAGGATAGGATAGACGATAGGATAGGACAGAGGATAGGATAGAGAATGTGAAAGGATAGAGGATAGGATAGGATAGAGGATAGAATAGGGGATAGGATAGGGGAATGGATAGGATAGTTGATACGATAGAATAGAGAATAGGATAGGATGGATGATATTATAGGATAGAGCACAGGATAGGATAGAGGATTCGATATTATAGAGGAGAGGATCGAATAGAGGAAAGGATAGGGGATTGGATAGGATAGAGGACAGGATAGGATACAGGATAGGATAGAGGATAGGATAGGGGATTGGATAGGATAGAAGATAGGAGACGATAGAGGATAGGATAGGATAGAGGATAGGATAGGATAGAGGATAGGATAGGATAGAGGATTGGAGTGTATAGAGGACAGGATATAGGATTGGATAGGATAGACGATAGGATACGATAGTGGACAGGAGAGACGATAGGATAGGATAGAGGATTGGAGTGTATAGAGGATAGGATAGAGGATAGGATAGGATAGAGGATAGGATAGGATGGAGGATAGGATAGGATAGAGGAGAGGATAGGATAGAGGATAGGATAGGATAGAGGATAGGATAGGAAAGAAGATAGGATAGGATAGAGGATAGGATATTATAGAGGATAGTATAGGACAGAGGATTGGAAAGGATAGAGGATAGGATAGGATAGAGGATAGGATAGGATAGAGGATAGGATAGGATAGAGGATAGGATAGGATAGAGCTTAGGATAGGATAGAGGATAGGATTGGATAGAGGATAGGATAGGATAGAGGATAGGATAGGATAGAGGATAGGATAGGATAGAGGATATTATAGGATAGAGGATAGGATAGGATAGAGGATAGGATATTATAGAGGATAGGGTAGGATAGAGGATAGGATAGGATACAGGATAGGGTAGGATAGAAGATAGGATAGGATAGAGGATAGGATAGGATAGAGGATTGGAGTGTATAGAGGCTAGGATATAGGATTGGATAGGATAGAGGATAGGATACGATAGTGGATAGGACAGAGGATAGGATAGGATAGGATAGAGGATAGGATAGAGGATTGGATAGGATAGAGGATAGGATAGGATAGAGGATAGGATAGGATAGAGGATAGGATAGGATAGACGATAGGATAGGACAGAGGATAGGATAGAGAATGTGAAAGGATAGAGGATAGGATAGGATAGAGGATAGAATAGAGGATAGGATAGGGGAATGGATAGGATAGTTGATACGATAGAATAGAGAATAGGATAGGATGGATGATATTATAGTATAGAGCACAGGATAGGATAGAGGATTCGATATTATAGAGGAGAGGATCGAATAGAGGAAAGGATAGGGGATTGGATAGGATAGAGGATAGGATAGGATACAGGATAGGATAGAGGATAGGATAGAGGATTGGATAGGATAGTGGATAATATAGGATAGAGGATAGGATAGGGGATTGGATAGGATAGAAGATAGGAGACGATAGAGGATAGGATAGGATAGATGATAGGATAGAGGATAGGATAGAGAATAGAACAGGATAGAGGATAGGATAGGATAGATGATATTATAGGATAGAGGATAGGATAGGACAGAGGATAGAATAGGTTGGAGGATAGGATAGGGGATTGGATAGGATAGAGGATAGGAGACGATAGAGGATAGGATAGGGGATTGGATAGGATAGAGGATAGGATACGATAGAGGATAGGATAGGATAGAGGATAGGATAGAGGATAGGATAGGGGATAGGATAGAGGATTGGATAAGATAGAGGATAGGATAGGATAGAGGATAGGATAGGATAGCGGATAGGATAGGATATAGGATTGGATAGGATGGAGGATAGGATAGGTTAGAGGATAGGATAGGATAGAGGATAGGATAGGATAGAGGATAGGATAGGATAGAGGATAGGATAGGATAGGATAGAGGATAGGATAGGATAGGATAGAGGATAGGATAGGATAGAGGATATGATAGGATAGAGGATATGATAGGATAGAGGATAGGATAGGATAGCGGATAGGATAGGGTAGAGTATAGAATAGGATAGAGGATAGGATAGGATAGAGGATAGAATAGGAATGAGGATAGGATAGGATAGAGGATAGGATAAGATAGAGGATCGGATAGGATCGGATAGAATATAGAATAGGATAGAGGATAGGATAGGATAGAGGGTAGGATAGGATAGAGGATAGGACAGGATAGAGGATAGGATAGGATTGAGGATAGGATAGGATAGAGGATAGGATAGTATAGAGGATTGGAGTGTATAGAGGCTAGGATATAGGATTGGATAGGATAGAGGATAGGATAGGATAGAGGATAGGATAGGATAGACGATAGGATAGGACAGAGGATAGGATAGAGAATGTGAAAGGATAGAGGATAGGATAGGATAGAGGATAGAATAGGGGATAGGATAGGGGAATGGATAGGATAGTTGATACGATAGAATAGAGAATAGGATAGGATGGATGATATTATAGGATAGAGCACAGGATAGGATAGAGGATTCGATATTATAGAGGAGAGGATCGAATAGAGGAAAGGATAGGGGATTGGATAGGATAGAGGACAGGATAGGATACAGGATAGGATAGAGGATAGGATAGGGGATTGGATAGGATAGAAGATAGGAGACGATAGAGGATAGGATAGGATAGAGGATAGGATAGGATAGAGGATAGGATAGGATAGAGGATAGGATAGGATAGAGGATTGGAGTGTATAGAGGACAGGATATAGGATTGGATAGGATAGACGATAGGATACGATAGTGGACAGGAGAGACGATAGGATAGGATAGAGGATTGGAGTGTATAGAGGATAGGATAGAGGATAGGATAGGATAGAGGATAGGATAGGATGGAGGATAGGATAGGATAGAGGAGAGGATAGGATAGAGGATAGGATAGGATAGAGGATAGGATAGGAAAGAGGATAGGATAGGATAGAGGATAGGATATTATAGAGGATAGTATAGGACAGAGGATTGGAAAGGATAGAGGATAGGATAGGATAGAGGATAGGATAGGATAGAGGATAGGATAGGATAGAGGATAGGATAGGATAGAGCTTAGGATAGGATAGAGGATAGGATTGGATAGAGGATAGGATAGGATAGAGGATAGGATAGGATAGAGGATAGGATAGGATAGAGGATATTATAGGATAGAGGATAGGATAGGATAGAGGATAGGATATTATAGAGGATAGGGTAGGATAGAGGATAGGATAGGATACAGGATAGGGTAGGATAGAAGATAGGATAGGATAGAGGATAGGATAGGATAGAGGATTGGAGTGTATAGAGGCTAGGATATAGGATTGGATAGGATAGAGGATAGGATACGATAGTGGATAGGACAGAGGATAGGATAGGATAGGATAGAGGATAGGATAGAGGATTGGATAGGATAGAGGATAGGATAGGATAGAGGATAGGATAGGATAGAGGATAGGATAGGATAGACGATAGGATAGGACAGAGGATAGGATAGAGAATGTGAAAGGATAGAGGATAGGATAGGATAGAGGATAGAATAGAGGATAGGATAGGGGAATGGATAGGATAGTTGATACGATAGAATAGAGAATAGGATAGGATGGATGATATTATAGTATAGAGCACAGGATAGGATAGAGGATTCGATATTATAGAGGAGAGGATCGAATAGAGGAAAGGATAGGGGATTGGATAGGATAGAGGATAGGATAGGATACAGGATAGGATAGAGGATAGGATAGAGGATTGGATAGGATAGTGGATAATATAGGATAGAGGATAGGATAGGGGATTGGATAGGATAGAAGATAGGAGACGATAGAGGATAGGATAGGATAGATGATAGGATAGAGGATAGGATAGAGAATAGAACAGGATAGAGGATAGGATAGGATAGATGATATTATAGGATAGAGGATAGGATAGGACAGAGGATAGAATAGGTTGGAGGATAGGATAGGGGATTGGATAGGATAGAGGATAGGAGACGATAGAGGATAGGATAGGGGATTGGATAGGATAGAGGATAGGATACGATAGAGGATAGGATAGGATAGAGGATAGGATAGAGGATAGGATAGGGGATAGGATAGAGGATTGGATAGGATAGAGGATAGGATAGGATAGAGGATAGGATAGGATAGCGGATAGGATAGGATATAGGATTGGATAGGATGGAGGATAGGATAGGTTAGAGGATAGGATAGGATAGAGGATAGGATAGGATAGAGGATAGGATAGGATAGAGGATAGGATAGGATAGGATAGAGGATAGGATAGGATAGGATAGAGGATAGGATAGGATAGAGGATATGATAGGATAGAGGATATGATAGGATAGAGGATAGGATAGGATAGCGGATAGGATAGGGTAGAGTATAGAATAGGATAGAGGATAGGATAGGATAGAGGATAGAATAGGAATGAGGATAGGATAGGATAGAGGATAGGATAAGATAGAGGATCGGATAGGATCGGATAGAATATAGAATAGGATAGAGGATAGGATAGGATAGAGGGTAGGATAGGATAGAGGATAGGACAGGATAGAGGATAGGATAGGATTGAGGATAGGATAGGATAGAGGATAGGATAGTATAGAGGATTGGAGTGTATAGAGGCTAGGATATAGGATTGGATAGGATAGAGGATAGGATACGATAGTGGATAGGACAGAGGATAGGATAGGATAGAGGATAGGATAGAGGATTGGATAGGATAGAGGATAGGATAGGATAGAGGATAGGATAGGATAGAGGATAGGATAGGATAGACGATAGGATAGGACAGAGGATAGGATAGGATAGACGATAGGATAGGATAGGATAGAGGATAGGATAGGATAGAGGATAGGATAGGATAGAGGATAGGATAGGATAGAGGATAGGATAGGATAGAGGATAGGATAGGATAGAGGATAGGATAGGATAGAGGATAGGATAGGATAGAGGATAGGATAGGATAGAGGATAGGATAGGATAGAGGATAGGATAGGATAGAGGATAGGATAGGATAGAGGATAGGATAGAGAATGTGAAAGGATAGAGGATAGGATAGGATAGAGGATAGAATAGAGGATAGGATAGGGGAATGGATAGGATAGTTGATACGATAGGATAGAGAATAGAATAGGATGGATGATATTATAGGATAGAGCACAGGATAGGATAGAGGATTCGATATTATAGAGGAGAGGATCGAATAGAGGAAAGGATAGGGGATTGGATAGCGGATAGGATAGGATATAGGATTGGATAGGATGGAGGATAGGATAGGATAGGGGATAGGATAGGATACAGGATTGGATAGGATAGAGAGCGAATCGAAATCTCACCGAGCTAACATCGTAAGAGAGCATAGAAACGCGAAAATTTCAACCGCACTCGCGAGTTTTACTTTAATTTATTCTTACTCGAAATAATAAGTATGAGTATATATAAAAGTAAAAAGTGAGTGGAAAATTCAAAACCAAAAGGACTATAAAGCCAAAACGCGAATAAAGACGCGATTCACGCGGAGTTCGGGTTAAAAACCCCTCAGGGGCGGATAAACTCCTAAGAGGAAAATAACTTGAAAGAAAATAGCAGATCATCAACTATAGAATCTCGAAAAACCAAACGCGAACATCTGAAAAAGAAAAAGAAAAGATTAAACTCTTAAAATTAAATCGGGTACACTTACGTGAAAATAAGATACTTCCAGCAAAATCCGGGAAACGGGAGTGCCGAAAAACTGCATATACCTGAAAAGAAAGAAATAGAAAAAGACTAGAAGTTTTTAAAAATAGTAGAGATGTCAATTAAATTTTAAAAATAAATAAATAATTAAAACCGGTGAAATAACAGTGTTAGAAAACGAACAATTACACTCGATAGATTAATACCAAGTGGACTATAAAGCAGTTTAGAATTTCCAAGTGTCAAGTGACGAGAGAGATAGAGAGAAAATACATAGAACAAGAGAGGATAGAGAACACCCGAAAGGCCAAGCCGAGAAGTTCACACAACGTGAGGGGTCGGTCGGACGGTGTTACCTAAAGTAAGGTAGGAACTAGAAGAGTTAAAACCGCAGAGGGATAACCAGTAGTAATTATACACCGGATATAAAGTCTTAGGAGAAAGAGATAGAACTCGGGTAAAATACAAAAATAGGCCGATCTCAATAAAATTTTAGGGCCGCCCATTTCGAAGGGTGGCGAGTCGAAGGGGGTCGGAAAGGAGAAGTTATTCTCCCCCCCGAAAACTTTTTTGCTCTGCACCCACCCATTTCGGAGATATAGCGATTAGCAGGCTTATTTTACGGAAATTAGGGAAACGGACCAGACGAAAGTAAAGTGCTCGCCCGTACCGTTACAACGAGCCGCTGAACGCCGGAATCGGTGAAAGTTGAAAATTAGCGTGCATACCGGGTGACCAAATAATTTCGGATCCTAAAAAATCTGAGTACGTGGGTCGACTCGGTAGGGGAATCTAAGGGGTGTCTGTGATCTGGGGAACGCAGTTCCCCAAGGCAAAAAATTTGTCGAAACCCCCCCCCCCCTTTTCGAGATAACAACACGGACAAGGGGAAGGAGCTGATTCTCGAAAAAACTTTCAACGAGGCAAGTTACGCATTCAACGAGGGCTTTACAAACATATAAGAATAAGTGGGGGTCAACTATCCAAAAACCCCCACTTCCCTCTTGCGAAATCCAGAAATTAGCAGAATTTTAGCATTTCTTAGCGTTTTTTCGTCACTTTCAGACGATTTTAGATAATTCGAAGCAATTTTAGAATTTTTCCCGTCGATCGCACGAGATTTCTTCAAAAATTCTTACAATTTTGCGAATTTCGTCAAATTTTCGTAGCTAGTAGGTAGAGAGAATATCGTAGCCGCTAAGTAGATTTCTGCGGACCTCGGCGATTCTGTGCGAATTTTAGATAAGATAGGTTAGGTTAATAGAAAAAATTAGAATTACAACTGTTTGTGTTGGTTTTTTTTTTGGTTTTTGGCTAATAAGGTTTAGCTAGTAAATTTTTAGAGTTTAGGTTTTAGATTTGTAATCTTAGGGTTAATCTCGAGTTTAGTTACTTTAAGTGTTAGTATATATAAAATAGATTAAGTTTAAGCGAATCGATTAGATTAAATTAAATTAAGTACATGCGCGACCAGCGATAATAGATTTTTAACGATTTTGTAGAAATTGAAAAGTTAAATAGAGGCAAATACCTTTAATTCTCCGTGTTTTCCGACTTACTGCCTTCCCCAACCTACAAATAATACAATTAAATGTAATAAAATAAAGAATAAAATACAATAGCTTAATAGAATTAAAAAACAAGAAACCAGTATTAGAAAGAAATAGTAGTAAAATCAAATTGCTTAGCCCTCTATTAGTAATAAAAAAGCGACAATTTGTCAGAAAAATCACCCTTCAAAAGACAAGATAGTAGATAAAAGACAAGATAGTAGTAGTTATATAAAATAAATAAAATGTAGTAAGATTAATATACTAATAGCAGAAAAATATACTAATAGCAGAAAACTTTCGTAGTTAAAAGCTAAAATATAAAAAAAAAAAAAAAAATTTTTTAAAGCCTAATCAGGACAGAGAGAAACAGGGAAAAAGGCATTAAGGAAAGAGAGGAAAGGGAAAGGGTAGGTTAAAAACGCTGGGAAAACGATAGGTACAGAAGGGGAGAGCCAGGGGGGTTAAAGATACCGAACAGACGGAATCGTAACGGCCGACCCCGAGCGAAAGCGAGAGGACAAAGTAAGAGACAACCTAATACAATAACACGCACCGAGGACGAAACGACCGCCACCACGGACACCCACAAACAAAGACACATACAGCATTCACTTGACACATACGTTAGCACAAACAGACAATACGGTTTCAAATCAATACGATAGTAAAAGAACAATAGCATATCGAAAAGAAGACGAAAGAAAGAGAGAACAAAATAAGAAAGAAGATGGACGAGGAAGAAAAATTCCTCACACCAATGCAACCAGCAGCGAAAGGCAATGTCTTCAAGAAAAGCTCAAAAATAAAGCATAGCGCGGAAAAAGAAAAGGATAGATCATTGATTAAAAGACCAAGAGAAAATGAAGAGGAAACCGACACAGATTCGGTAATCTCGGACGTAATCTTGGTCGGAAGTACGGCATTAAAAAAGAAACGACTAGAAGACATAACTTTGTACGCAATCAACCAGACCGACGACGAAGAGAAGGATGAGGAGGACGACGTATTAAAACTAATAGGGCAACTAATAAAAATCCTCAAAAAAACTAAAAATTCAACACGCGAGGTTAAAAATTATTGTGCGGACCCACTAACGGAGGTAAAAAACGTGACGAAATGTCACGCCAGCCAAGCGGATAGACTGCTCGAAGTGGCGATCACCAAGCTAAAAAACATTGAACTAATAATAGAAAATAAACAACTCAAAAATAGTATACTGCATAGAGATATGGGAACGCAATGCTCCTTAGCTAAAAATGAAAATAATGTTCCACCGAAACCCGAAAAGCATAAAAAGACAGCAGAAGGACTGAAGAAAAGATTAATGTATGAAAGTGAAGCGGAAGAAGCAAGCGGCAAATTGAACAAGGAAATCGACCATGATAAAGAGAAAGAAAACGAATGGAAGACAGTCGAGAATAGAAATAAAAACGAGGAGAAGAAAGCTTTAAGGAAAAAGAAGAAAGAAGAGGAAGAAGCAGCAGAAGCAGAGAAAAGGAAACGGGAACAAGAAAAGGAACGAGAAAAAAGAAACAAGCTTCCTCCCCCTCCAAAATCGGAAGCTATAATCATTAAAACATCAGAAACAAGGACCTTCGCGGATTTATTTAAACAACTAAAGACCAATGCTGGAGATAGATTGAATGGAATTCATACCGTAAGAAAGTCCAGGGGAGGAGATCTCGTTATAGAGATGGAAAAGGGTACCACTGCCGGAGATCTGGAAAAATTCGCGAAGGACACCATAGGGGGAGATTGCAAAATCAGGAGAATGGCCCCCAAGGTAGTGTACGAAATAAAAGATCTCGATCCAACAATCGACAGAGGGGAACTCCAGGAGGAACTCGAAAAAATTCTAGGAATTCAGAAAGATGAAATAGAGGTCAAAAATATCCGATTCGGATACGGAGGAACTCGGATGGCCATAGTTGCCCTTCCGGCTAAAATATTGGAACAATTGGGACAGGAAAATAAATTAAAAATCGGCTTTACAAACTGCAGAGTCAAAAGGACTCAGAACATTCTAAGATGCTACAAGTGCCACGCTTTCGGGCACTTATCGTACAACTGCACGTTAGATCTGAAGGGTCAAGAACTCTGCAGGAGATGCGGGGCAATAGGACACCAAATTAATGGCTGTGAGGCAATAAGATGCTGTGTCCTCTGCATCCGAGAAGGGATACACGCATCGAAGGCCGAACATGTTGCGGGGGCGGTAAACTGCCCGCAATATAAAAAATTTTTGGAGCAATCAGCTAGGAGTAACGCATAAAATTCAATTTAAAATTATTGCAAATTAATCTGAACCATTGTAGGCTCGCTCACTGCTTGCTAACACAAACAGTCGCAGAAACGGGGGTGGACATCGTTCTGATTTCAGAGCCACTTTACAATCCAGGAAACTGGATTTACTCAACTGGAAACTCAGCAGCAATCTGGGTCACTAATACAAACGGCTTTAAAAGACAAGAGGACGGAGACAGGGTACAGGAAGACTACGTTGCGGTAAGAATTGATAACCTCACGATAGTAAGTACCTACATTTCTCCAAATATCTCTACGGATCTCTACACACACAAAATAAAGAAACTAATGCAGTTTGTCGACCAGGAACGCCTGAAAGGAAAAAGAATTTTGTTAGGAGGAGACTTTAATGCTAAATCCCCAGCCTGGGGATCTGTAGAACAGAATCTTAAAGGAACAATATTATTGGAAGAAATGCTAAGGATAAACATCTTCCCCTGTATCCCTGAGGGAGGACACACCTTTGAGAGAGGGAAATCCACCTCAAATCTGGATTTCATAGCAACTACCCGGGACCTACAAGAAAAAGACAACAAAATCATTAATAAAGTACTTAACAAAGAAACAGCATCCGATCACAAATATTTGTTCACAGAGATTCAAACTAAGGACGAGATGCAAAGGAACAAGGGAAGTCAAAGCAATAAATGGAAATTAACGAGAACAGGACTCCTCAGGCTGGGGACGGCGCTGCAAAGATCTATCATAGAGGAAGGACTCAACGAAGCAAACTATTTTAATAAAGACGAGGAAACTAAGTTTCTAAACAATATTTATAAAATCTGCGACGAAGAGCTAGATAAACCCGAATCAACGCATAGAAAGGTTAAAAGTAATATCTGGTGGACTCCTGAGTTAAAGAAAGAAAGAGATAAAACCCAGAAACTTAGAAGGTCAGTCCAAAAAGCGAGGAGGAAGGGTAAGGACGACGAAAGGGAGGCCTTAACCTTCCTATACAAACGAGCTAAGAAGAACCTACAAAGACTAATTTCCAAACAGAAAGAGATATCATGGAACGAACTATGCGAAACTATTAATAAGGACATATGGGGCAAGCCCTATAAAATAATCATAAGACAGGTTAAAAAAGACAATCCTCCAGCCTCTCTCTCAGCAGAGTGTGCAGCAAACGTGATGGAGGGATTATTCCCACAAGATTTTAGACAACCTGACGAGCAACCAAGTGGAAACAACGGAAGCGAGAACAATGAGACAGAAAGGGAAAATAGCCTGAGAAACCAAGAGGAGACAATCGGAAGAAAAATACCCGAAGTTACCTCGGAAGAAATCATAGCTGCTTCCAAATTGCTGAAATCCGGAAAAGCCCCGGGAAAAGACGGTATGCAACCTGAAATTATAAAATTATTAGCAGAAACAAGGCCGGACAGATTTGCTGCCCTCTTCAAGGGCATTCTAATTAGAGGGAGTATACCACAGCAATGGAAAGTAGCAAGAACAATTCTTCTTAGAAAAGAAGGTAAGGACCCTTCCTCCCACTCTGCCTACAGACCAATTTGTATTCTAGATGCTGCGGCCAAGCTCCTGGAATATGTCATCCGGGCGAGATTACATGGAGAGCTAGGAGAAAGACCTTTCAGCTCAAATCAATTTGGATTCACTAAGGGAACATCAACCATACATGCAATGGAAATCGTCAGGAAAGCGGCAATTGAGGCCTCGGCAAAAAACAGATTTGCGGTCATGATCGCCCTTGACGTAAAAAACGCCTTTAACTCTTTGAGCTGGAAGGCAATCGACAACGAATTAAAAAACAGGAAAGTATCCGAGTATCTCGTCCGGATAATAAGTGACTATTTCAGGGGCAGAATGGTAGAATACGAAGCATCGGAAAAATCAATAGAACTGAATATGAAAATGGGAGTCCCTCAAGGCTCAGTCCTCGGCCCTTTTTTGTGGAATTTGGTGTACGATGGACTTCTAAATAGATCGACACCGCCGATGACACAAAAAATTGCCTTTGCAGACGACTTGGCCATTATTATTCAGGCTTCTACCACCAATAGACTCAAGCTGAGAGCAGAAGAAATCGCTGAGGACACCAAACAGTGGATGACCACGGCCGGACTGTCCCTAGCGGAAGACAAAACAGAAATCATGTGGCTGAATTGTAAATATGTTGACCCGAACCTTTGTTTCAGAATAGGAGACGCTGAGATAATACCGAAGAATGAATTGAAATACCTCGGAATAATCTTCGAATCCAATAAAAGTTTTAAAAAACAAATCGAGAAGGCAACTAATAAGGCCATAAGAACGATGTCTGCCCTCAGCAGGATTATGACAAATAAAATTAAGACTAGACAAACAGGAAGAAAGCTGTACTTTATGACTATGGAATCGATCGTGTTATACGGAGCACCAATATGGGCCGAAGCTGCGGAAAAAATTTTCTTTAGAAGATTACTCAGAAAAACGCAAAAAATGGGGCTTACAAGAGTAGTAGCAGCCTATAGATCGGTACCGTTAGAAACTTTAGCAGTCTTAGCGGGGATTCCCCCCTGGGATCTCAAAGTATTGGAAAGAAGAAGAATCTTCGAGGAAGAAAATGATATGACGTCATTTTTGAGAGAACATGGGCCTAACGCCGCGGAGAATAGAGGACAAAATCCACCACCAACTACTGGCATAGAGGAAGAAACTACGGAAGAAATAGTTGAATTAGCAATTTCCAGGTTCAAAAAACAAATCAGGAAACAAAATAAAGAAATCACTCTCCAAAAGTGGCAAGATGAATGGAACCACAACGTTGTAGGCCGATGGACACACAAACTTATTCCTGATATAGATAAATGGGTAAATAGGAAACACGGCGAGTTGAACTTTTACCTAACACAAGCCCTTACCGGGCACGGAGTCTTTAATTTGTTTAGAAAACGCATTGGCAAAACCGAATCAGATGAGTGCTGGTTCCATCCGGGAACCACTGACACACCGGAACACACTATTGTCTCATGCCAGAGATGGACGGAGGAGAGGAAGCCGCTCTTGGAAGCCCTACGAACCGATGCGGAATCTCTGTCTACGGAGAAAATAATGGACGGTATCCTAGAGAGCGAACCTACTTGGAAAATATTTATGGTCCTCTGCAGAAACATCCTAAGCACGAAGGAAGAAGAGGAAAGAAGAAGAGAGAAAGAGCTGATAGACAATCCGATAATAAGAGGTACAGACGAAGATCTGGAATCTGCCGATGCCGAAATCATGGGAGACCTCTAGATAAGTATTAATCAGATCCTAATTTGCGACTAGTAAAAATAAATATTAGAAAGTATGATACTCGCTAAAATAAATGTAATCTCTCTGTGTTGCAGCGCTTCCCGGGGGGGGGGGGGGACCGAGGAGCGGAGGACATCGCGGGAAAAGGAGGCCTCAATAGACGGTGGAGGATGCCGAAGGTCAACCGACGCCTGTGAAGAAGCGAATACGCGGGACCAGGCTAGGGCGACAACAAGGAGATCAACCACCGCTAAGTAGAGGGAGAAACTTCCAAGCTCAACGCAGACAACCCTTCAGCATCTCGGCTCCCCCCCCTGGCCCCTCCACACTCCCCCGGGGACGCTGTAGCACGGAGCAGACGGTGGAAGGCAACGAAGCCAAAGGACCAGCGGCGTATTACTTGCGGCTCCGGTTGCAGCTTCCCAGGCGCCACTTACCGACTCCGGGCAGAGCGCGACACCGCGAAAAGTAGGATAAAGTAGGAATCGTGCGAGAAAGCGAAGATAGCGGGCGAGAAGTGACAAGGTAAATCAGGGGCATACTCCCAGCGGCGTATTGCTTAGCACTAAGCGACAAGATGGCGGACGACGCTATCAACACGTGGCGAATTGTATTTTATTAAATTATAAGGGTTAGGGGAACTTTTAACGTGCCAGATTGTAAACCCGACGTTTTTTGGAAACGGCGAATTTTTTGATATAGAAAAAACAACTGAAAAGGGTCTATTTTAAAAGATATTTTCAAGAGGGGGGGGGCTAAAAAATTAAGATGAAAATAAAAATTTGCACCTTTCTAAACGCCCGCCAAAAATTTGACCAGATAAAATATTAAAAATCTTGATTTTATAGCTAAAAGAAATTTCGTGGAGCACAGAATACGCGGCTCAGGCCACGGTAATAGTATAATATGTACATAGTCGTTTCCAGAACACGGGCGGGTAGCACGAAGAAAGTTTATTAGGAGGAAAGTATTAACCGGATAGCATAGAATATATTTTAAAATTAGACAGTTAGGCAATATACTAACCGAAAATAGAAGAAGAAATAGGACACTTGCCCCTCTGATTCCATACCACAAGGGTAAAACTGGAAAAAATCATAAGACGAGGACGTTAACGATAGAACAACTCAGGTCAAAGCAATCAAAATATCAAAATTTTGAAATGATGGGGTTACTCGAGTTCAACTACATTGTCTCGGCGTAACACAACACACCACGACCGAAAAACGCTCGGAGAAACGGGTAGGGAGGGGGAAAGTCACCGAGGCCTCCCGTGCCTCAGGATTGAATTTGAAAAGCAGAGCGAATCGAAATCTCACCGAGCTAACATCGTAAGAGAGCATAGAAACGCGAAAATTTCAACCGCACTCGCGAGTTTTACTTTAATTTATTCTTACTCGAAATAATAAGTATGAGTATATATAAAAGTAAAAAGTGAGTGGAAAATTCAAAACCAAAAGGACTATAAAGCCAAAACGCGAATAAAGACGCGATTCACGCGGAGTTCGGGTTAAAAACCCCTCAGGGGCGGATAAACTCCTAAGAGGAAAATAACTTGAAAGAAAATAGCAGATCATCAACTATAGAATCTCGAAAAACCAAACGCGAACATCTGAAAAAGAAAAAGAAAAGATTAAACTCTTAAAATTAAATCGGGTACACTTACGTGAAAATAAGATACTTCCAGCAAAATCCGGGAAACGGGAGTGCCGAAAAACTGCATATACCTGAAAAGAAAGAAATAGAAAAAGACTAGAAGTTTTTAAAAATAGTAGAGATGTCAATTAAATTTTAAAAATAAATAAATAATTAAAACCGGTGAAATAACAGTGTTAGAAAACGAACAATTACACTCGATAGATTAATACCAAGTGGACTATAAAGCAGTTTAGAATTTCCAAGTGTCAAGTGACGAGAGAGATAGAGAGAAAATACATAGAACAAGAGAGGATAGAGAACACCCGAAAGGCCAAGCCGAGAAGTTCACACAACGTGAGGGGTCGGTCGGACGGTGTTACCTAAAGTAAGGTAGGAACTAGAAGAGTTAAAACCGCAGAGGGATAACCAGTAGTAATTATACACCGGATATAAAGTCTTAGGAGAAAGAGATAGAACTCGGGTAAAATACAAAAATAGGCCGATCTCAATAAAATTTTAGGGCCGCCCATTTCGAAGGGTGGCGAGTCGAAGGGGGTCGGAAAGGAGAAGTTATTCTCCCCCCCGAAAACTTTTTTGCTCTGCACCCACCCATTTCGGAGATATAGCGATTAGCAGGCTTATTTTACGGAAATTAGGGAAACGGACCAGACGAAAGTAAAGTGCTCGCCCGTACCGTTACAACGAGCCGCTGAACGCCGGAATCGGTGAAAGTTGAAAATTAGCGTGCATACCGGGTGACCAAATAATTTCGGATCCTAAAAAATCTGAGTACGTGGGTCGACTCGGTAGGGGAATCTAAGGGGT